>NC_053488.1:39468853-39768853 GCF_015227805.2 Hirundo rustica
TCCTCTCCTCTCCTCTCCTCTCCTCCCTTTCCCTTTCTTCCCTTTCTTCCCTTTCTTCCCTTTCTTCCTTCCCCTTCTTCCTTCCCCTTCTTCCTTTCTTGGGATTTTGTTTTGGTGGAGCTGGAATCCTTTTTTCTACTGAAAACCTTTTGCTGAAATAGATTACTTGATTTTTTTTTTTTTTTTTAATTTTTACTTTTTAATAACAGGTTGGCTCTAGGATTCCATTCCTGTCTTTAAATCCCTGCTGTACTTACAGAAAGTTTGATTTAGGAGACTGATATACTATGGCCTGGGTTTATTTATGATTTTCTGTTTCTGTTTCACTGCATTGGGTCCTCCATCCTGGATTATATCTTTTCACTAGATATTTAGTTTCTTTTTTTTTCTTTTTTTTTTCTTTTTTTTCTTTTTTTTCTTTTTTTTCTTTTTTTTCTTTTTTTTTTTTTTTTTTTTTCCCTGACAGAAATGGGTTGGTTTTTGCTCCTTTTCCAGAGGTACTCAAAATAAATAACATCTGAATATTTAATGAATTTTCAAGCCTACTGAGCCCATTCAGGCAATGTGAACCTGCCCATCCTCAGTAATAATACTAAGAGGAAATTACTCTTCCACCCAAATCATGTTTCAACATCTGCAGATAGCTTGACCTAATGCGCTTGGCAATGACTCCAAGGAAAGCTTCTCCATCCTTCACCTAGCAGCTGCCATCATCACAACAGTCCAGCTGCAATTGAGATGGCTAAACATTCCTGCAAAGCTGTTTGAGAATGTTTCAGGAATCCCAGGAAATAGAGCATGAGAGGAAGGTGTTAGCATATGTAGACTCACAAGTATGCCGAAGAGGGGAGCAGGAAAATATTGCTAATCCCACTCTTCCCCACCTCTTAAAACATACTCAATCAATTAAGATAATCCATGTGAAGATTAATTTTAACCATATTAATGTATATGTGGGAAAAACTTTATTTTAAATAGTTGTATTTTGGAAAAGAACACAGGAGACAGAGAGAGATCTCAATATCTGAGCCTGATTTACTTCCGTGTGCTTGAAGGTACAAACTTCATATATATTCTACATCTGTTGGAACCCAGCAAAACAGGAGTTGTGGGCTTTTACTGCTGCCAGAGTCCATGTGTATAGTATTATACTGTTGCCCTACTTCATGCTAGAGATTGAATCTTCTTGTGTTGTTGAATTTCTGTCTGAAAAGGCAGGACCCATTCGTCTTCAGTAGGAAAAGCATGCCTAAACTCAGCAGTTTTGAGAATCTTGGCCTAAATAATCTTGACTGATCAGAAGTGAGAAAGTTATCTTATTCGAGGCAGTCAAAATTACTGATTTCAGATGAAGCTTTGAATGTTCATCACTCTTTAAGTGTGGGCTTCTATAGGGGCAAAAACCCTAGGGTATTCAAGAAAATCCTCTCAATTATGGAAACTAAACATCCTCATGAGGAAAAGAGGCTTTCAAAATGCTCTGTCAAGAATTCAGCTAGAGGAATCTGGTGTGTTGAATATCTGTTCAGTACCATCTGGTGTGTAGGAGCAACCACTTTGAAGATGCACAAATGACAGCCCCTTGCCCACTTTGATTTGTGGCCATTCTAGATTTTGAAAACATTTTCCCAACCACCTCTTCTTGATTTCTCTGTCCCCATGAAATATGTGGCCATCAGGGAAACATCTTCAAGTTTAATAAGAGGAAGGTACTGCAATACCATCATCACCAGAAGGCTGTAACCAGTGAAGATAATTTTATTTAGTTGAGATCCTTCCAAAAATCATAGGTTTTTTCAACTTTCTTTTCAATATTTTCTCACAACCCCAGAGGCTGAGATCCAGATCTTCAAACAGAGCCTGTGACTGGCAATATCTCAATATGCAAGATGGAAGAGGAAGAGATTCTGTCTCCATGGAGGCAAAGACTAGAAAGCACTTATAATTAAGGGGTTGAAATAACCCCTGTTCCTAAAACTCTCACTTCTGGGCTGAACTGTTAGCAATATCATCACAAAATGGTTCTTCAGATGAAGGGTGTGATTTTTGTTGGCTTTGCTTCTGGTCTCTGCAAAAGTCACCAGGGAATTCACCGCTGGCTGACAATACACAGCAGTAAGTGTAGTTTAAAGCTTCACATTACGTGAGTCTGTCAGTCAGGGGAGGAAGAGATATGTGTTTTGAAAAATACAGCTACAAATACAATATACACATTTAATTCAAAGGCAAGATTTTAAACAAGTGTATCTATAAAAATAAGCGTCTGATTCCAAACAAAGCTAAAGCCTTAATTCCGTGATGAACCCATTATCCCACTCTCGACCAGTACACAATTCTTGGTTTTGTAGAAAAAGAACATCGTACTTTTCTTAAGCCCCAACCTATATGAAATCCTATTGTTACGGCATTCACTCCAACAATAGCCCTTTGGAGCACTCAAAATGCCTGGCTGTCAATTAGGTTACTATAAGGAAGGAACAGGACATTGTTTACATCACAATGCAGCATCAATGAAGGTATATACATTAGCCAGATGAATGCGTTCTGCCGTGTTTCAGTAAGCCCAGTGCAATCAATCCTGACAATGAATATCAAGCAGGTCTCGGCAGCAGACTGTGCAGGTACCAGACTGTGCACTGTATCTGGGTGCCCAGTATAACTCAACACGTGGTGTGCCTCACAGATTGGTAATATTTTGGAGGACTTTGCTTCAGGGGAAAGCTATAGATGGGAGGAGGGGTTCAAAGGTACCTAACAGCCTGGCACTGACCCATTGAAAATAAGGAAGCAGTTTCATACAGCCTCACCATTTGCCTTTGTTATTAAGAAATAAATCAGCCTTTGTTTTTTCTGGACAAAGTGAAGGAATGTCATTATGACTTATAAATTGTGTAGTTACAAAACAATCAGGAAATCTTCCCATTTAAATCTGAATAACTTAAATTGTTGGGAATTTAAACTTTAGTCTATTGAGTGAAACAAAAGCTTAAATAGAGCTCTTCATTGAAATTCTGTGTTTGAGCTAAAACTTGCATAAAAAAAAAAAAAAAACAAACCACCAAACAAACAAACAAAAACTAAAAACAAACCAACAACTGTGAGGCTGGTAAAAGACTGAAGAAAATTTACAGTTGCACCATTTAATGCCTTTTGACTAAAGATGAGATGAAACCACAGTTGACAAAGTGGCAAATTAGTGTGGGTGGTAGTGCTTTATTTACACTATTCCAAACGTATTCAGAGAGATATTTGCATCTCATGCATCTATACCATTTCCTTAAATCTGTCTGGAGTCTCAGTCCCAAACATAGCAGTGCACTGGTAGTTAGCACAGGGAGACCAAAACACTGAAGACAAACATATGCAGCCTTCCTTTCTTTCTCAAGGAATAGCAGCAAATATACAGTGCTTGCTCCCGAGTTACTAAAAGTTTGCCCACAGAATTTGTTATGTCATTAAAGTAAACCTCTCTGATGTCAGCCAGGTCAAGCAAAGTCTAGCTGAAGAAATGGTAAAATTTTGGATATACAGATAAAAGTGTTGTACTGATTTTGTGTATGACTAAAAGCAAATGATCCACTTAAAAAATGTCCCTGTCACTAGGTAGAGGAGCTGGAATCATTGATCTGGCAGCTGGAGCAGCAGGCTTAGAAATTATCTGTAGAAAACCTCAGCACTCTGATAGCTATGATTTTATTGGTCTTTTCATGGTGTAAGAACCTTGCCACTGCTAGAATTTATTTTTTCCAGCCTTTATCTCTGGCTAAGCTCCACCCCTCATGGATTTTCGCACTGTCCCTTCTCACAGATGACCTCTCTTCCACCTCTGACCTCTTTCAGAGTTTTCACCCTTGCTTTAACAATTGATTTATGATGTGCCTGTGAAAGGGTCAAGCCTACTTTTATGGTTTGCTTAAAATATTTCTTTTTTGGATAGATACAGAAGTGGTGCTTAATAAGTGCTAAGTAAATAAACTAAGGATTGGAGACAGCTTCCCTTTTCTGCTAACTACTAGATGTCTCTAAAACTCTTTGTAACAAGTGTTTACCAAGTCTTCAAACAAATTAACTGATAACTGTAATAATTTTGTGCCTAATGAAATGTGTCAAGAGTTTAGGATTTCCAAAAAGAGTAATTTCAAATTAAGTTGTCTCACAGTTCAGTGAAAAGGCAATGATAAAGATAATTCAAGGACTTGTATATGTAATGGACAGGAAGTCTATTTTTCTTTTAGTTTGACAGATTGATCTTCTATAGGAAAAAAAAAAAAAAAAAAAAAAAAAAAAAAAAAAAAAAAGAAGGGGAAAAAAAAACCAAAACCAAAAAAACCCAGGCTACTAAGTACAAACTTTCATTGCCTCCAGCCTCCCTATACCAAAACTTCTTTTAACCTCACTTCAGGTGGCATCACAACTGCAGGATCAATCAATCACCTTAACGGCAGATTTTATTTTTCTTGTTTCACTTATCCATTATTCTTTACATGCACCATATTTTATCCCACAAACTCAGTTGTGGGTTTTTTTAATGTGGGCCTCATAATTCAATGTATCTAAAAATCAAAATTGCATATACTCATATTTTAAAAAATGAATCAGATATTTGTGATGGCATTTATGAAACTCTACATAAGAGCTGACTAGATGACAATGCTTGTCCTTCTTGCCACAGATCACATCACACATGAAGCCATTTGAAAATATGAAGACTGTTTTGAGGCTCTCTCTTTCAAGTTGAAGTGTGCATCAGCGTTTTTTCTCTATAAAATTTGTCACATCTGTCTCTCTCCAAGCTAACTGGTACCTAGTGATATTTTTGGATGCCACAAAAGACATTCTCTTGGTTTCTTAAATGTAGTGATTTTTTTTCCCTAGCCTTTAAAAACTTGATTTATTAACCATGACAATTTTAATAGGGAAAGAGACAGCGGTTCACTGCTGAATGTCCTTCATTTTCACATTTCCATGAAATGCTACCAAAGGGGAAAAAAATACCTAGTTAACACATGGCATTCTATACAGTTTGAAGAGAAAAGCTCAGACAGGCCAAATGTAGATGATATATCCCTCTGTGTGATTAGAAAAAAATACTAAATTGTTGTAGTGTTTCTGTTGTTTCAAGGCATAGCCATGTGCCAGGAGCTGGCAGGGGGAGACAACAGGTGAACAGCCTCCAGGCCTAACTCAGTCTTGTTGGCAGCATGCTCACTGCTAACCACTGGTCCAGAAAGAAAATGCCCATTTCAGTCTGTTTCATGTTTGACCCCTTACTGAAGCCAGAAAAGAATGGGATGTAGTTTTATTCCCATACAGCCTATCTAGGAAGAGAACAGAAGGATCAGACAGAGCAGAGCAGAAGGTTAGAGAGAATCATCTCCCAAACACAAAGACTGCTGTTAGGACTAGACAGTGTCTGCCTTGTCACCATCTACCTGTGTAATCACCAGGCACAACGAAGTCTATTCATTAAAGGCCCCACTCAGGGCTCCTTTGGCATGCTTAATACTTCCACAGACTTACAAGGATCCTTGGGGTTTTCAAAGGATAAAAGACTGGACACTATTTATAGTTTTGCTGATGTTGGGAGGGTGGCTGTAATCCTAAATTCCTTTCTCTGTCCATGCTCAGCCTTGAGCTAAATGAAGAGCAAAAATAAATAAATAAATAACCATGAAAAAAAATGACCCAATGAAAGCACTGCCTTTGTTTCTGTCCTGAACGTGGAGTGGTGCCACTTGTTACATGCTGGTGTTCAGAAAACAGTTTTTGATCTTGAAAGATTTCTGCTTGTTTAAGTCCTTTTGCATTAATCACCCCTTAATTTCATTTATAGGATGCAAATTACTCTTACTTCTCTTGCTCAGACCATTTGAACTAGTAGATCAGTGAGCTGATAGGCCATCAAGTAAAAGAGTTGGGGAAAAAAGGAAAAAAAAAAAAAAGAGCTAAAAATACTTACAAATCTTGACTACACTTGACAAAAACCAGAAGTGGCCTGTGAACTATCCATTAGCTGAAAAGCTGGTATAGATCAGTGTCACTGCATTGAAGACAATTGTGGTTTGTCAGCTGAGAAGCTGGCCAAAGGGATAGAAAGAAAATGGTCTTTTCCTGGCAAAGAGTTAAACCAGCTCACTTACTCCTTTCTGGAAACTTCCTTCCATTGCCTTCCATGGGATGCTTTGACTTTTGAGTGCTGGTGAATAAAAACTATATATACCTTTCTGTGTAACTATGTCAGTAAGAAAGTGACAGTATTGCATGATAACTGCACAGGTGAAATTTTGTCATGGCCCCTCTTTCCATGCTGTGGCTGCTTTTCAATAGTGCTTTTAAACAGAGAGATTAAAAATATATTTATTATTATAACATATATATTATACACATTACAAATCCCAACTCCGAAATCCTGGGATAAAGGCTTGTTGAAAGGTTTTCTCCTCCAAGCCTGGCAGGAGCAGTGGCCCTTTTGTCATCGGTCTGAACTGGGATTTCCTTCTTTTGAACTCAGCTAAAATCTCTCCTTGATATTAATGGTGTGGCACCTGGTGCCCAAAATGAGGATCAGTGTGCGCACCTACCAGGGACACCAAGAGCAGCCACCTAGTCTCTACATCCAAAGAATTTGTGATTGCCTAAAAGCCGACTTGATCAAATCTGGCAGGTATCCTGAACTGGAGAACAAGAAACAAAAGAAAGCATGGATTATAACCAAAACAAAGTGGCAATCATAGATGTTAATGCTGTAATATATGTAAATAAATTGCAACAATAATGACATATATAGTAAGCTTCTGTAGTGCTCATTTGTGACTGAAATACTCGTAATGGATTTTGAAACTTTCCATGCAAAGGAGCTGTTTCTGTAACCTGCAGACTTTGTGGAGGTAGGGGAAGAACAAAAGTTTGGTATATGAGCAGATCTGGCCTTTAAGGACCATCAGCATCAGAGCAGAGGCTTATGAGAACTCCACATCACTTATCAGGCAGAGGTCTACAGCTCTGCAGTACAGCAGGTGACAGGGATCACCTGCCCACTTCAACTCCCTGATCAATCAGTCAGAGCACCTCAAAATACTTCCATCACCAGTTGAAGGTGGCTTATCCCATTTTGCCTGAAGGGGAGGATGGACTACTCTCTAGTTGCCTTTCACAGACTGAGAAGCTCCTGTACTGCCTACCAGGCAAGACGTTATTTATTGCAAAGAGCACGCAAAATCTGTGAAGTCACAGCTTTCTGTTTTAAGTAGGCACTTTTCTGTGGCCACTCCACCAAGGGTGGAGACACTAGTTAGTTTCTGCTCCTCCATCTCCCTTTAGAGGAGATGGTTCTGGTCCTCTAAAAAGCATCTGGCCATACTGCAGTGGGTGGAAGGATCTCTGATTTCACTGAAACACTGTAGAGAGCCATAAAGGAGTTACAAACACCATCAGGGATAGCAATTCATCTCTCCCCAATTCCAGTCATCTCACATCTTGTGCCAACAGAGCACACAGCTTGCCTGATCCACTGCTGCAGATGCAACTGTGGTCCCCATGGATCTTGTTTCCTTCTTAGACCTCACTAAGGTAACAAGGGATGTAACACAGCCAGTAGACACTGATACAGCATCAATCACATGGCAAGTGAGCAGTATTCTGAGGAGGGCCTGAAAAAAGCAAAGATGGCATGTAGCTCCAGAACAAAGTTCTACTGTGCTGCTGGTGACACCACCCTGAATTGTGCTGACTATGGGGTCATTCACTGTATACCAAAAAAATCCAGAAGTATCAACTTTCTTCAGGGTTTTTGGTGAAAAAAACACCCCCGGTATATTTTGGTCTTTCTCTATATAGACTTTGAGTTCAGCTAAACCAAATAATTTTGCTTTCTAACATGTTGATTTTGGTTTCTTCTTTTCCCAAAATGAGACACAGAGAACACCCCATAGAAATCAACTAGTATTTTGAAGCAAGCTGTGAACATGGAGACAGCAGTGGAGGCTGGAAGCAGAAGCTGTAGTAGATTTCAGGAACAAAGTTCCACAGAATTTGTACTAATATAAATATAGTAAAAGATTCTTAGTAAGGGAAAGTCCATAGATCCTCTTGCCCCTCTTCTGCCTCCTGCTGGCTTTTGCACATGAGAAGACCCTGGGAGCAAAAATTGTCCTACTGCTAGAACTGAAAGAATACTGCTGTTTGGAGCCCATAATGTTATCGTTATAATAAGGCCTAATTCTGATACCACTGGCATTCAATGAATCCATGCTTATTTGTGCAGTGAGTATAAATCAGGTCACAAACTGACATACAAGGTGAAGTTAAATGGTGACTTGGCCTCAAGTCATAAATCTTCCTGCCTATTTCTTACATAGCTACACTATTATGATAAATGCCTGATCTTTGTGGAGGCAAGAATTTAGTTCCCAATAAGATGATGAGAATGAATTATTAGCTCAGCTATCTCTGCAGTCAGTTCCTACCTGGATATCCTTTCAGTAAAACATAAGCATGTGCTATGTCATGAGTGCCCTACTGGAATAAATTTTTAGACTGGAAAAAAAAAATTAAGAGTGTGTGTGTGTGTGTGTTTGTAAAGTGAATTTCACCTTAAAACATTCCTATCATGCCGCTTCATATTCATTAATTAGTCTGAGGTTTCCCTCGTGTTTAGTTTACAAAGCCACTTAAACCCACGTACCCATTTAACATATTTATGACCCCAGTTTTCTTTCTTTTCTCTGAGACTGTACCGTAATTGTTCTCTGGACTCAGAAACTGCAGAGTGCCTTCACTGATGAAAGGAGACAACATAAAGAAGGAAATGAATGTGTGAGGGATGAATACCTTCCACAAAACAACTGGGTGCAATTTGGCCCATGGCCCCGGGGGTCACTTTAATAGAGTGGAGCCTCAGTCTCTATTGAGTGTATGGGAGACTATTAACTCTTAACAACTCAGTCTCAGGTTATTTATTTATTGCTTAAATGATTTGTTATTGCTACTTGAATTTAATATACCCTCTGGGAACTGAGATGGCAGCATCATGTTACAGAAAAACTACAAGTTATTTTAAAACTGTGATTGAATTTTTATGAGCATCATAAAATCTTTCAGAACAAATAACTTACCATTCGTCAGAACCTTCAGCAGGAAATCTGTAAAATTAAGGGTTTATTAGAACAGTACTGTATTTGTGTGTGTCTCTTGAAAAGAGAGGGTTAAATACTTGAAGAACATGTTTCAAGTATTAATTTTATTATTTGCACATAACAATACTTCAGTAGCACCCGATGTTTTAAAAAAGCCAAATAGATACAATATTAACAACAACAACAACAACAAAATCATTCTTTTTAGCCAGAGAATACCTCATGTTCAGGGACCGAGACTGGTGCACACGTGTTTTGGTATGAAAGTTTATTCAAAAAACTTCAGGGCATCTCCAAAGATCAATGACAAATCTCCACATCCGTTCTGCTAAGTGGACTAGTGTTTGAGGTACTTTTACACAGTCACTGTTTATTTCTATACTTGCTTATGTGCTGCTCTCGACTCTGAAAGGGTGTATTCCTACACTTCTTTAAAGCATTCACTTTCCCTTTTGCTTTTCTAATCCTCAAAGTCATTAGGAGAACTTCCAAGTCAAACAGCATATTTCAGAGGGGAGTGGGGATGGTGGAGAAGAGGAAAAGGAAGGGAAGGAGGACTGAAGTCCTCATAAAAAGCAAGTGCGAAATGAAATGCTCAGAAAATTATGGGGAAAATATTAGTCCTGCAAAAATGAAGTCAATAAGTAGGTTTGAAAGCAGAAAGAAAAAAAGTCACCTTACGTACTGATATAAGACTGGTCTCTGTACTCAGTTGTTTTTAATAGTAGACCCAAAGATGTTCTCTAGAAGAACTAAGAACTGCAGAGCTAGAGAGATCTCCAATTTAAAGGTCTTGTTGCCTGAAATCCTGCCATTTCTGGCATAAAGAAAGTTAGATGTTCACTTCTGGAAATGGAAGGATCAAATCTGAATACAATACAGATGTTACTATTTTGTGATTAATGCACATAAACTCTTAAAATTATTTATGTTGTGCCCTTTTTCATCCTTAATATAAATCAGATAATCGTAATTTCTATTTGTTTTAACACAGTGTTTATGTATCACTTACCTGAAGAAAGTCTAGACATGTATATGTAATACATATAATAATTCACCCTTTGGATTTCACAAGTTTAGAAAAGGTATAACCTCCTTTCAGGCTGTTGTTTCCAGCATGCCCAATTCTTCTTGATCTCCATGGATAATTAAGGATAATTAAGGAGCAGTAAATGATAAGATACAAAAGACTTTCTTGCAGAACTGTTTCAGGCTATCTTAAGTCTTCTTTCTCAATGTCCAATGAAAAAAGAACAGTAGTTAAATGGGCTTTCTACCCTCAGTGAAATTCTGTCATTAATGCAGTTATCTTTCCAGCTTCCTCCAAACACTGAGAATTACCAATATTCTAATTGTAGCCTTTGGTAATTCATGCATTGAAAAATAAAATCTACAACATGATGGTGTAAACTTACTTTTTGTTTTTCTGAAGCTGTTGGTGCAATCTGGTCTTTCAGCAGTATTAAAAGTTCTTTGCTTCTACTGATTCTTGCTGACACCTTGACATGCCACCATGTCTCCTGGCAAGAGATTCCTCTCACCTGGTATCAACAAGTCACTGGAGAAACCCTGGCACTTCTTTGTATCACTTATCTTGGCTTTGTTATGCATCACTTAGCTTAGCTAAGTATGTATGCAAAGTGGAATGAGCCATCTTCCAGAGACGGCTGTACCTTTCCACTGACTATAAAGGCTTATGTGTCTCTTAGATTAAATGTGTCTGAGACATCTATATTTGGTGAGATTAATTTCACCTCAGGTGCCTGAAGAGACATGCACAGAACATGAGAACATTCAGTTAATGACAACTGTCCTAAGGCCATCCAGCCTACATAAGATACCAAAGATAGAGAAAGGTTCTCCTGTCTTCCCATCAGTCAGCTTGTGGGCAGTTTTTCCTCCTCCCATGGGTTCCCTTTTGACACTTCTCAGCTTCTGATACAAATGCAAAAGCATCTTCTACGTAATGGGCTTATTCTCTGCAAACACAGCCTTGTAGACTACATAGTCCCGTGCTCTAAAAGGGATAAATCTTCATATGAAACCATGGTCGGGATCAGCTAGCTAATTTTTATCAGAAGGGACACTTGCTGCAGGGCAGAGAACTGCAGTAAGACAAGGCAAACCGGGGAGAAAATGAAATTTCTTGCAGAGGAGGAAGTTTTTGATATGATGACTGGCTATTTAACCAGCACAGGTCCAAACAATCTAAAGAATTGGAACTAATGCAGTTTTACTTCCAAGTATATGATTTTTTTTTTTTTTTTAAGAGCTGTACTGTGCTTAACAAACCCTCCAAAGAATGGGTCCAGAATATGAAGGGTCTAACACAGTACAAAACTTCACAGGAAATTTAGTTGCCCCAGGCTTAACATACCAACTTGAACATAAGGCAAAATTTCTACCCAGAAGTGAAAGGCAAAAAGTTCACAGACAGGAAAATGAACCTGTAATCACAGAAAGAAATTTTGCCTCCTGTGAGAGTCTTCTTAGATGCATGAGCCTTCATTAAAATTACAGTGTGATTAAAGAATTCACTTGGCATTTTCTAGGTCCAAAAATACTTCAAATTAAATGCTTGTAATTTATGTTGAAAGAACACAGTTTGTAAGACTTCTTTGGATAATCTCAACTGCAGAAGCATGCTTAACCTCTTAAAAATCTCCTCTATACCTTCAATCTTCTCTCTTCCACCAACATAACCTCAGAGCATGCTCCAAATCCATCAAAACACTCTTTAAACCTATGTTCTACATGTCAGAAACCTACTGGGAAGGATAGTGTTTTAATTTTTCAGGTAGCCTCCACAAATTTTTTTGGTAACCCAGGAGAATACCTAAACAGCTGCAGATACCTTAAATATTGTTTCATGCTGTGTCTGACTGAGGCTTGTTAATGCCAAATGTCTCCTTTTTAACATCTAGAACATTGATTTCCACTTTAACTTAAGTGTCTTTAATTACTCTCTATAGAAGACATACCAATGCTTATTCATTAGTAAGTGATAAACTTTAAAAACATTGAGTAAAATGGTTTAAATATATATTTTGGCTGAAATGTGGGGAACTTTCAGGTGAGTAGAAAGGCAACTTAATTATTCAGTTCCATTTTCAGACTATTTAGGAATATACTGCTTAAGTTATTGCACCACATTCTAACCCCAATTCCTCAATAGCTATTCCTCTGTGATTTAAATTGCTCTTTGTTCCATGGGATTAAAAAAAAAAAAAAAAAAAAAAGACGTACCTAATGGCTGCTCCATTGTCACAGTGCTTCCTTGGCATATTTATCCATAACATCCGTAAATTTTTCAAGTATGACATTTCTTTTGTGGCAGAATTTACTAGCTGCAGTGTGAGAGTAATTTAGAAGATTTCTTAACATTTTAAAGTTAGGATTTCATTGGACTTCTTATGTGCATAAAACTTTCTAGGCTGGGCCATTTCCTTCAGACCTAGTGCCCTGCACCAGTGCCAGCAGGATATGTCCTGTGATGATGACAATTAAAGTACCAGAATGGATTTCTGTACCCAGGTGATTTGAGTACTTTATTTTCTGTCCAGGATTTAAACTGACTTTCATTCCTGTAAAGAATTAGGCAGTCTGTATGCATTGCTAATGTAATGGCTTTAATTTCCTGCATCTTCAAGGGAAAACAACCGCACTACGACACAAAATTCAGCTGTTTTTACTAGGGTTGTACTGAGGAAGAATTCATTTCAGTGTCAAACCTTTATTTTAGCTATAATCTCACCCTATATGTATTCTAATTTTGAAGCATTAAAATGGAAAAATACCTGAATATAACTGTCCTACAAACATGAAATGAGACAACTGTTCTGCTACTTAATTTCCCACTTAAGATCCAAGGCACTGACACCTTCCACCCTTCTCCCTGCATTGTGTTTGGTTGATTCTGAAGATGCTCAAAAACTGAAACAACATCTCATCTCAGCAAGCATGCTATATGACATCACCAGTTTGATAAGGCATCTTTCAACCTCTCCCTGTCTTTTTCACACCCTTTTCTGTAGTACTTTATGTCCTACAGCTTGCAGATATTGCTTGAGAAAGAACTGCAGAAATATTTCCAGGTGTAACACTGGGGTATTACAAAGATAAACTGTTGTTTGTAATTTCACCAAGAGGTTCAAAGAACTAAACATTTTATTTCCTGTATTTATGACACATAACCTAAGGAGAACTCTACTTCATGAACTATCTAAAGTCCTATTGGGTCAATGTATGCTGGTTATGACTTTGCTCTAAACAAACACAAGTTTTGCACCTGTGTAGTCCTCCTTGGGAAAAACGAAATGCCACAAGGTGAAATGATAGGTGCAGTGTCTTCACGTATTCTGCAACGGAGCACACCTTATCCATAACTAACTCTGTCATTTGAAGAGGCAGTGAAATTGCTCCCTTACCACCTTGGTGCCAGTGTTTGCCAGCAGTGCAGCATCCCTGAAAACTGACAGGTCAGGCCAGGGCAAAGAAATAAGTAAAGGCATCATAAGACATAGAGTAGACTCTCTCCAAATATTGCTGTAATTAATTGCATAAACATATTATTAAAAAAAAAAAAAAAAAAAACCAACCAAAAACACCACACCACCTCAAAACAACAACAACAAAAAACAACAAGCAACCAAACCCCACAACAAACACAAATCCACAAGAAGGCTTTATCTAGATTTAATGGCCGTAAATAGCTTGTTATTTGCTTTGTTTGGCCACTCTTCACTCTTGTTTCAGTGAATGAGAAAGACCTGTACATCTGTGTCTTGACAGAAATACAGGTCAAGTACAGTAACAGTCCAAAATTATGTTATGTCTACACTCAGATAAAAAGTATCATGTCACTGCTGGACTAACTGAAGACATTGGGAAGCGATAATCAGTGAGCCTGTCCTCCAGTTGCCAGCATTTGGAAGGCCACTAGCAGAATCTGGTTTGTTTCAATGCATCCCATACTAAGCCTGAAGCAGACTGAGGTTTTAAAAAATTACAAATACCAACAGCAATGTAGGGATCAAAAAATCCAAAAATCTGATTTCTCAGGCCACAAGTGAAGAATGTTTTGATGCTATTAAGCTCTGTGTGCATAAGATGTACAAGCCATCAAAGAAAACAGTTGGAAGAGGTCCAAAAAAATTTTGAACATTCTGCAGAAAAATAAGTATCTTTATATTCTATTGGTAGGCAAAAAAGATTTTTTTTTTCAGCTTACTTCCTTGAGACAGACTTACTCAAATGATTTATATATGGCATGTATTTTTTTTTTCCTGGAATTCATGTATCTGCCACTATAATGCCTCATAGTGGGTCACAGTCTAGTAACTAAGACCATAGACTGCTTGCAAAAAAGTATGTAGATTTAGAAATGTGGCTGCCAAGTGCTGTGAGTGTAACAGGCTGATGGAAAATAGACCTAGAAAAAATAGAACATCTACAAAATGGAAATGTGGTGCAAGCTTCTATTGCATATCTAGTACAGCTGACTCACAGAAAGGCATTGTACCAGCAGCAGGATACATTTTTAAAATTTAAAAAAGGACACCTGCATTAGTAGAAATGCATGTCAGAGCCACTGGGGAGCATGCTAATGTACATACATAGGGAGACAGATAATGCAAACAGACAAACCTGCCCTGTATAAACTAGAGTTCTGGAGAGTACTCTAGCCCTGAAAAATATGGACATGCGCATCTGAGTATGTCTAGGTAGCCCTTCTATAGAACAGTTGGATACGTAAAGGAGTTTGCATGCCCTAACTCTGGCTGATTACAGACCTGAGAGAAACAGGCAAAACTTCTAAGCCCCAAAAACTAAGGAGTAGTTTACACTGAGTAGCCACTTCTGGTATTTATCATATTTAACAATTTAAAAGATTGTCAGAAGGTGGACTTCTAGCAACAGCAGAACGAATGGTACTTAAGAGCATTAGGGGATTCTTTGATGGGGGTTGCTTAATTAATTCAGATGTTCAGATTCCATATATATTTTACTCTAATCTCAGATCTTCTTTTTATCTATTACTTTATTTCTATCACTGCCTGTAGATTCACAAAGCTTTTGCTTAGGTTTAAGTTATTCCGTAGTAAGTTCACCAAAAAAACAAAAAGTATCTTCCTTCTGCTAGATATGGAAAGTTTTAAGGAAGTGAAAATCTCTACTACATCACTTAAATCCTCATATTCCTGGGTTCCTTATCATCTCTGCCTTAAAAATATGCCAATTAAGAAATACTGCTGGCCAAGAAAGGTAAGTGTTTGCAGGGAAGTCCAGAAAAATAGCTGGAGTAAATCAGATATTGTACTAAAGTCAGACAATGGAAGGATGCTGACTTATATCCTCTGTGAATCCTATACCCAGGCATTCTTCTTGTAAATCACAGCAGTTTTTCTGGGAACATAGTAAGGAGATGTTTTATCTACATTTCCTTGTAACATGCAGGCCTTTTTTATGATTTCAGAATTGTGTAGCTTTTATTAGTATGAGTTTACAGCTCTTTGTTCCCTTGACTGTGTGAAGAATGGAAGCAGGAGACTCACTGCTATTTTACTTTTAGCTAGTGAATCAGAGAGGGTGTCTCACATTTCATTAGTGTTTGAGTCCTTAACTCCTCATACTTCTCAGGTTCTTTTCCACTTTGTACAATGTATGCAGGCACAAGAATGTGTAAGTGCCACCGCCACCCCATTCAGACTTTCACTGAATTGGTGTAATTGGATTTTGCACCTCAATTTGCAAGATACAGTTCCCCTGAAAACCAACCCATTTTGGTAAGCATAAAAATAAAATAAAATAAAAATAATAATAAAGACAGGGCAGGCATTCATAAGGTACCAGGTCTCCACAGTCTTCAGCTGAGAGACCCCAGATTTCAATGCTCCCTGAAAAGGGTGATTAATTTAAAGTGAGTGGAGTCTGTTGCTTTAAGACAAGCTCATAAATCGTGAAAGATCACCACTTCTTTTCAAAAGGCTCTCCACGGTCTGAGTTTCCCTTCTGGGTCAGTAAAGGCATTGAAGTTTTAATGGCATGCCATGGCAGATTACACGATACAGCTGTCCCGGCACCGTGAAAATTAAGTTATGCCCCGTGTCAGCAAGGTTTTTTTTCCCCTTTTCTTTCCCTACCCTCCCCCCTTCACTCTCCCTCTTTCTTTCTCTTTCCCTGTCCCCTTCTTCATTCTCCTTTTTGCTGGGAAGTGCACATCCAGGGAGGAGGTGGGAGCCCGGCAGGAGCTGCTGCCACGGCTGCTGTTGAGCCCCAGCTATTGAGGCTGAGTAAATGGAGTTGATGGGTGAAGAAGAGCCATCAAAATGGAGGGTTTTGTTCCTCCTCCTCTCCCCAGGGCCCAGTGGCAAAGGCAGCTCCTTGCTCACTCAGGCGCAAGCACCTACTCTGACTTCCCAGCACTGCCAGACACCTGCCACACTATTCCCTCTGCTCTGCACCCAGTGGATCTGTGCTGTGACTCAGGCACTAGCAGACCCTTGTGCTGCTGCACACTGTCGCAGGAGGATTACGCTCCTTGTCGGGGATGCCTCTTTCGCACAGGGCTGGGCCTGGTGCCCTGGTGCACACCGCATGCACAAGCACACCCATGAACAGGTGCAGCATCTTGCTTGAAAAGCAATAGCAATCCCTGCTGTCCCCCTAGGCCCTGGGTATCTTCACTCTGTAAAGAAGAAGAGAGTAAAGAGCTTATTAAAGCATGAGAAATTAATCACATTAGTGTTTAGTCTTCCACAGGAGGGACATATTAGGGGAAGAAAGAGATGAGGAAGCAGAAATGAAAGAATCATTTGCAAGACGACAACCAATATTCTGTGTCAGTCATTTCCAATCTCCTTTTTATTTTTAATTCCTTGAAAACTTTAGCCTCTGAAGAGTAATTTAAACATATTGATATTGGCCTTGGTCTGATTCCCTTACAGAATGTCCTGAGGATGCTCACAACCACAGAGCACAGACAAACGACAGTTGAAAATTGTTCTAAATAATATCTCTAATACCTAATGATATTGAGTTAGGATATAACCACTATGCCTCTTCAGTCAAGTCAAAGTCATTTAGTAAATCTTTGGAAATTTATTAAGTTAATAAAGGCTTCTAGTAGAAATTCCCCATTCTGATATGAAGGCAATATGTTGACTCGTTTACTTTCAGTCTTTAAAAATGGGTACATAGATACACTTAATATTTAAACAGTATTGTCTGTCTGATGTGCTTGCATCACATTATATGCAATAACTTATCCAAAAGTTTCTGGCTTTAGACTTGCACAATTTGCAGTTAGCCTTCTATTCTAGCCCAGGACAATGATTTCAATGGGATTATTTGTGCCAGGGGTCTCTAGTGCAGGGGTACTTTGATTAAGCTCTTTACTTGTTCCACTGTTTCTGTGTGTATTGATAGCGGAGGATGAAGTCTGAGTATCTGCATATTCAGCCACCTCTACTTCATGTATGTTTGATTAAATATTAAGGTATTCTACACTGGAATTAATTTGCTAATACAGGCTTGGCATTTTTTCCTTGCTTTCCCTGGTTGCTCCTAGGTACAACCTGCTGTGCATCACTGAATTTGCTACAAGAATGTTTGCCCACACAATGTGAACTTCACCAGACTACCAAAAAGTGTCCAGACCTGGGAAAAAATGAAATTTTTGCCATTATTACTGAGTGGTTGCTGGCACTGTATTTCACAGGTGTGACACGAGTTCACGAGAAAAGTTTAGCCAAAGGACTCCTGGCCAGGAAATATTGTTTAAGAAGGATTTAGCAGCTAGGTGCCTCTCTATGTACTCTCGTTTTAGGTGGCACAAATGATTTGATAAATGAATCTGTAGGATGTCATTACCGCAGAATAAGGGTCTTGCAGATTATCTTTTACATGGGTGATGTATCAACATTAAATAAAAGCCACTTTCACAGCACTACAATAATTCTGCTTGGGTAGTAACAGAGACAATCGTATCAGGGACCAACTCATCCCACAGACTTACTATTCCACTTGTTTACTTGCATACCTCAATTTCTTTACACATATTAGTGTGTGGGCGAGAGCTGGTCACTATTCCTTTACGTTGCTGCTATTCACAACAAGTAAATCTTTCCCATGTTTTTTGTGATAAGTTCAGGCCTTTATTGAGTGAAGGGAGCTGTGAGCTGCCCAAGAGCTGTTTTGTTGGTAGGGGGTTAAGGAGAATTGTCTGTCACATCAATTATCTGCCCTTGAGCTCTTAGAAAGAAGGTGCCTAGAGACTGGCCACTTCTCTTGCTTGTAGATCCACACACATGGACACCAAAACAGCTCACACTGTGATTGGGAGCTGCTCTCCCCCTCTCTCAGCAGTGCTGCAATCCATGTTAAATCAGCTCATTCCTCCTTCTCAGTAAAACTAGACAGGCCTCTGCTTTGAATACGCTGGACCACACAAGGGAGAGGGGAAAAATATCTTTCCCTCAACCCTTTCTCTCCTTCATCATTTGGAAGCCTGTGTTCTAATAACAAATGGTGATTATATTAAAAAAAAAAAAAAAAAAAAAAAAAAGAGACAAGCCTTCCCTTCTTCCCTTTTTGGAGCGACAGCTCCGAGCTCCGAGCTTTGGTCAGGGGACCCCATGAATTGGACTTGCAAAGGGCCCGGGAGGGGTCTCTATAAATCTTCACCACACAGAAGTGGCTGGCTGTCGACTTCTAGGCTGCTGCTCATTGTGACTAAAGTTTAACTGCTTTACTTTCATTCGGGGGGAGGCAGGGAGGCAAGCTGCATAAACCTGAGGTTTATGGATATTGCCTTATTTCCTTGTCATTTTCAAAAGACATTTGTTTGCTTCTTTATTTTTCCTTTAGAAAAGTAACAATCACATTTTTTCTACTTTTTTATTGCTTAATTTTCTTTATTTCTCTGTCTTTATCTTTCTACCTATAGAATGGAAACTATATTACGTAATCTGACATTTGTGAGAGTGTGAACAGTCACTGGCTGCTTATCCTAGAAAGGCTAAAACAACCAGTACAAAAATAACAAAAAATAAATATAAAAGTGATCATGAATAAATTCTGTGTGGCTCTGTGTATAATTACATACATGCTTACACACAGATACACAGACACAGAAACACACACACTTGATATCTTGGAGAAATGCCAGCTGTAACTGCCACAAACTAAACATGGCTTTGTTTTCTCCCTGATGCTTTTACCCATCATATTCTGCCCTTCTGCTCATGACTAATTTCTTGATCCCATTTCATGCATAACAGAGGAAAATACCAACTTATTTAATAGCAGTACATACATACTTTTTGGATATACTTCAAGTATGTCATCAAAATTACAATAATATAGAATATCAGTAAACATAGGAGGATGTGAATCCTTATCATTGTAAGAATGCATCAGTCAGCTGAAAAATGTAATTTTTATCAGCACAAATTATCCTCCCATGTAAACTGAATCTGAGAGCATAATGATTTCTGGGTCTGAAAATTATAATCAGGATAATGGAATTGTCGTTTTCACCGTTCATGCACAGCAAATTATTTACTCATGGTCTTTCCATTTAATGAGAAAGTTGTCTGAAGACTAAATCTAAGTTATGGATTTTGTTATGAAAGTGAAGCAAAGATCTTTTTAAACAGAAATCTCATTCCATTAATTTGCAAATCATGTTACAGGTAGACAGTGAATTGCTTCATTTGTTCCTATGAATTTTAACCAGTTTTCAAAATAATTTGACCAAAGAGAAAGTATTAGATTTGCAAAATAAAGACAGAGCTGACTATGCTGGGGATGTGCATATTTCGTTATATCAGAAAGAAAAGGGAAGAAAAGCATTTCTCCATTCTTAGACATTGGTTTGTTTGCAGTACTCTTTGTGAACGAAGCATGTAAAGTTGGGCAGCTTGTTTGCTCCCTGCATGTGTGTTCATGGGTGGGTGAGGGGAGTTTGAGAATTCCTAATCCTGCAGCACTCAGGACCTGGAGAGTTGTACCCCATCTGGGGTAACTGGATTAAAAATCTTTTCTCATTTCAAAGGTTTGATCTCAACAAGGGTTTGATGTGATGAAATCAAAGTGGCAGCTTGTATTTGAAAACGATTTGGATCTGAGCTTCCTGAAGTCTAGATCTGAGAGAATGGCTGCAGTGGATATGAATGTGTGGTAACTGCACTAATGCCTATATAAAGAAGAAAGTTATGCATGAGAAAATAAAAAAATATCCCATTTCTAAAATAGTTCCTACTCCAGTGAGAATAATCTTATAGTAAAATAACTTTTGTCAACTAATGATAAGTGGTATTGGTGCTGATTTTAACACATCCCCTTATTGACAATAATAGAAGATTTTGTCTTAACAGAGGTGAAGTTCAATAACAACACCTACAAAACTTATGAATTATGTGGTAGTTACTATTATTTTGTTGTCCTTAACACTTCCCAAGTGTTAAAGGACCCCAAAGACATGAAAGCAGTTCATTGACCTATCTGAGGGAAGGGCAAGTTCCACATGAATTTGAGCCAGTCACCTTCCCTGTTTCTGATCTTCTAAGCCTCACCTACACACTGAGGACAAGAACAGAGTACCTATTTCACAAAGTTTTTCTGAGGGAAGTGAGCTACAATGTTTCAAGGCATTCATACCCTTTGCAGCGAAGCCTGCCTGTAGTTCCTGCATTTTTGAAATCAAATTCAAATTTTATTTGAAAGCAAATAAATTTCTCCAAAAAAGCAAATACTAATCTTGGCTCTAGGTGAAGTCTCACATGCAGGTAGAAACACAAGCTTAATAAACCAAGTTATACATTTATAAGAAAATATACATGAAAAAAAATTGCACACAACCCCTTATAAGGTAGGTAGTCAGAATGAAAACACGCTAAATGTTCAAAGGGACAAGATAATTCAGCCTTGAAAGGTTACAGCATAGACAAACATGGCAATCAGTGCTGCTTTTTTAGCAATCACCATACACTGCCTATGTGAGATATATTATCCACGTGTCCTTTCACACACAACCTTAAACTGACTACAGTTTTCAATTTACACAAGTTCATAACATTTATGCAACAGAAATTACATTTATTTTTTGTTACATGGTAAGGTAAAGCTTCCTCAGATTCTACCTTCTCATAGATGCTTTCTGTTAAATCTTGACAAAAAACCTCATGCAACATAAAGAATTGATTAGAAGACATCTCTGAGGCATGAAAGAAATTTGTGTAGGTTTATAATGTAAGACTGTAAAAATTTACCAGAAAAGCTCACTGCATATGAGAATGAAATATATCAACAACTCTTCCCTGCTGACACTTTGAGGTCAACTACCAAAAGACTGAAACTCACCTTTCCAAGCAACAGAGTTTCTCAAAAACTGGTGCCAGGTAGTGGAACCATGGACCACATATATAAATTTATTAGGAAACCCAGCAACTTTCATTCTAACTGCAGATTCACTCTGACCTTTTATTGCTAAGATAATCATACAGCATAAAATACATATATGAGTGTCTATACATGTATAAATACATACAAGAAGAAAGAAGATGTCTTCTATGAAGTTCTCTGAAAGACAAAAAGAAAACTACAGACAAGGGCTGTCACTCTTACACTTAGCTTGTATTGTTGAGAAAATCTCAAATAATTTGGACATATTTCTTGAGATGACTGAGATCTAGACTTGTGTTTTAAATATATCAACTTTAAGTCAAGCTTAGTACTTGACTTTAAAAAAAAAAAAAAAAAAGAACAGCATACAAAAACTATAGTAGCACATTATGTGCATCTAGAAACAGAATTAAGTGTAACAGAACCTGTGCAAGGTAATATGTCAAAGGATGGAGAAATATGCTGTTGCATTAATAATGGATTTAAGTTTTACAGTTCTGCTTTCAGCTGTTTCTCCTTATATAAACACTTATTTTGGGCAAGCCTTGAGTTTTCCAGAGTACCTCTGAACAATCTAGTCCTGTCCTCTAAGACTTGTTGTCCTAGGTTTGACTGGAATGGAGTGAATTTTTCTCATATTATCTTATATGGTGCTGCGTTTTGAAATTGTGACCAAAACAGTTTTGACAATACACTGTACAGGATAGTTCTGCCAGCATCAAGATTTTCTCAGTTTCTCAAACTGCCCCTCTATTGAAGTAATCTGGGAATGGACAGGAGACCATATGGTGACACAGCTGAACAGCTAACCCCAGCAGACCAGGGGTTATCCCATGGCATATGACATCATGTATAGCATTAAAAACCAAATAAAAGGAAGAGAAACAGAGTGACACTCAAGGTTATGGTGCTTGTCTTTCCAAAGACATATCAAGCAAGATGAAGCCAGCTGTTCTGGAGGTGGCTGAATGCCTGCCTGCTAATAGGAAGTGAAGTTCTCCTCTTGCTTTACCTATTAACTCTTAACTTGTCCTTATGTCGAACCATGAGTTTTCTCAGTTTTGCCCTCTGATTCTCCTCCTCACTACCTGGTGGAGAGTGAGCTGTTTGCAGCTCAGTGCTTACAGGGTTAAGCCCCAACACTAGTCCAGACCAGCTGCACCTTATCAGATGTTCAGTGACTCACAAATTGTCAGTGACTGAAAATTTACTCCTGAGTAGGTACCCATTTAATTCTGAATATAGGAAATAATTTATTAATTTCTTTCTCGAAACAACATTTTTGTATTGTTGAAAATTATTACTACTTTACCTCACTAGTCCCCTTCTCTTCACTTCCTTATCCTTTTTACTTTCCCCTGCCCTGCCTTGGCCTTTGCCCTCTTCCCTCCACCATTTTCACAATGGGTTTATCATGGTTTGGTTTCTAAAGTTTCATCTACTCTTTATAACATTTTGGAAATAATGGCTACAATTCTCCCTGAAATTGCTTCATCAAACTTTAAGTTTTAATAGGATTAATCTATAGTCATATAAAAATCCAGTTGATTTAACTACTGTTTCAAGGAGTATTTCCCTATTCTGGCTTGTGTCCTTGCCTTTATTTACTAATATATTAAATAAATACTGTTTGTACACAACCTTTTAAAGGAATAGTTTGTAATTAAGGAAACTTTAAAAAAATGGAAAAATGCTTTCAGGCATTCTTATCATCACACCTCAAAATCAGTTTAAGAACATTAAATAAAGAGGATTTTGTGTTTCTAGTAGTTCTGGGGGAAGACAGGGTAGTGAATGACCTCAGATAAAACTGTTATCAATAAGCCACCGAGACCTGGAGTTGAGTTTCTAACAGGCAACTGGTGTCAAACATAACTGAAAGTCTGTTTATTTGAGAATTAAACTCAAGTTAATTATTATATTAATATTGTTCAACACTATTGTCTCTTCTGTCCCCATTCCCATTTTGAAAAGCTTTTTTACATTGCCTGTAAAAAAAAATCCTAATTTCAAAAAGCTTTATTCATCATAAATACAATACAGTAGTTTAGATTAGGTGTTCTAGACATGAGGAATTTGGTATAAAAGGCATTTCTGGTTTGATAGGAAATGCCTTTTGAATATCGTTGCTCTTATGTCATAAGGCACTACCTTACCAAGGATAAAAATAATACTAACTTCATGATAATTGGAGGAGTTACAACACAGCACTGTTTAAACTCTTCTTATGGTGGGCGGTCGCAGGGTGAAGAAACAGAAAACACAAGAACCTTTTGGTAGAATGCCAGGATGCAGTAACAAGAGCAAAAAAAACCCCACAAAATGCAAGTTTTCGTTTAAGTAGGAAGATCAGGAGTCTAAAGGGACAGGACAGCAAGGAAATCTGGATATGTTATGGTTCAGTGCACTGTCAGATTTCTAATTATGAGAACATAAAAAACCCTCCTTAAAAAAGGAAAGGTAAGAGATCAAAGCAGAATTTGTTGTCCTTAACAACCAGTAGGGCACAACATTTCTTTCTTTTCTAATCTGTGTCATGCTCATTGAACGGACTACAGTAAGACTACCAAGGCAGCAGAAATCCTAGTCTATAATGGTTAAAAATTATGCAAATGAATATAAACTGGAAATTGTGCAGTGCAAACCTTTCCTGGTAAATCTTCCTGTTACTGGGCATTAAAAGCATCACAAAAATCATTGAATTTAAATTTCCATGCCTGTATAGGTCACAGCATGTTATCAATCTTTCAACAACATCAAAAAGAAAGACTGAAGGGCCTGCCCTACCACACAATGAACTTTGACAGAAATGTAAAACTGAATCCTCCTGCACACATTATATTCCTATTCTCAACTAGACTCATCCACTACAAACTCAACTGAGACATCCAAGTCACTGCACTGGCGCCGTGGCCATTTTTGGTCATTAATTTTCAGATATTCCAAGAAACATCTGTCATGATTAATTCTCTGAATCATTGGGTTCAAATCCATTTCCATACTCTTGAACTTAGAAGTCATCTAAAAGAAGAAAAGAACGGTTCTCCTTCTCCTATCCCCACCACATTATAATAAAACTCTATGTAGCAGAGCAGGAAGAATGATCAAAGTTATGGAATGGTTCCGTGGAGAAAGAAAACTTGAAAACGGATGTGGAAAAGTGCTATAAAATCACTGTGGAGCAAGGGAAAGGTTGGGTGGCAAAGGTCTGTCAAAGAAGAGGAAAATCTCTCAAAACTGTGCCATGAACCAGTGAAACTCCTTGTTGCGGGCTGTCGAGGATGTGGAAGGTGCTGTTGTAATATGGATAACTGAAGGCAGAAAAATCCCAATGTACTTCCAGAAAAATAGAACCATTAGTACTCTAACTCCTACATTGTTTCTTCATCTTTCACATACATGAAAAAAAAAACCTGTAAGCTAAAAATGAGTATCATTCTACTGAAATCTCAATATAAAACTTTGTTGCTGAAGAAAAAAAGAGATTGCTGTGAAAATGTGGGTATATATGTGTCTTTTAAGTCCTCCTGCTCATGTTGAAAAATAGACATGCAGTGAAATTGTGACAGTCTGGATTCAAATCACATGCGCTCATTTTATATGAGTTTCTGGTTGCTAAAGGATAACCATGTGAATGTAGCAAGTACCTGTTAATGTGTCAAACTGGCATCACTTAACCTGTACAGCTCTAGTCTCGAAGGAGAGGCTATGTACTCACGTCAGCACTGGAGATGTTTAGCCTGGGGGCCTTTTAGGAGTATGGGACAGGGATGGCGAAAAAAAGCTTCCTCTCCCAATGGAAAGCACACCCAAAGTACGATCTGCTTTCAGCATCTACCCCATAAGCTGTCTTTGTGTGGTGCCAGCCTCCACAGCTGGCTTTCCTAACTCTCCATGATGCTCTTCCTGCCTCAGGAGTAGTGGTGCCATGGAGGGAATGGCAGCAAATACACAAGTGATATTTTTTGAACATTGGGTAGAAAAAAAAAGACAAGACATTCCTGTAAATTTTCAACACCAATTCAAAACAGAGAAACCAAGACTGACATAGATATTCAATCTTACACTTTAAATTCAGCCAGCCTGAGCCTTTACTGGGGATTAGCAAAAATACTTGATTATCATACCTGTTAATAAACACAAATGCTAATGTTCTGTAATGAGCAATAATTCATGTCTCTGTATTTTGGCTATATCCTGACAGAAAAAAATATTTTGCTGGGGGTAGAGAGTTATATCAAGATAAGTCATACAACACTCAGCAAAAATATATTAAGCCTTCAGCAGTGTTTAAAAATACACTATATACCACACATATGTTAATTTTATTTACATATAGGATAGCCAAACATTTTAAAACAATCCATGTATGGGCAAAGTGATAAGCATATTATTAAATCAATACATACCTCTATTGAATATATCATTACTAAATGCATGGGTATATTTAATATTAAAATATCTGCATTTGTATTTGAATGTGTAATTAACCCCAAGCTTACTTTAGTTTCCACTTGTAGTTGTTCAAAAGTGGACATTTTAATGGCAATGTTTTGTTTAAAAGATCTGGGAAAATAGTTGTGGAGTCATGTCCTACAGAGATTACAGAAATCTGTCTCAGGGATAAAATTTTGCTTAGCATCTCTTCACTTATGCCTCTTATTTAGTAGTCACAGTTATGCCAAATGTCTTACTCTTTTTTCATCAGGGAGCAGATAATAACTCAAATGCCTCAGCCAAAACAAATTCTTTGAAAAGATCTTATGAAATCATTTCTCTTTGCAAATCCATAAAAATCACCTCAGACTCCTTATCAATAGAAAGGCTTAAAGAGGGTGCAGAAGTCATTGAATTATGATGTGCTTGTTTTAATGAAATTCCACTCCTGCTGGGATGTTCCCTGCAGATTTTCCATATTTCAGCATGGGAAAGGTTTGATGTTTTCTTGCCAGTGCCAAGAGTTAATTGAAAACATTTCAGGATAAATTCAGCTTGGGGGCCAACGCTCTCATTCCTTCACTATTCTTAACAATAATAGAGGAGTAATACAATTATTAATAGGCATGTTGTATCCTCTTAAAGTGGCAGTGTGTTTCTGAAACTGTGTCTTTCACATTCTTTTTCTTAAGCAAATCTGAAACAAATAGAAGAATAGAAATCTCAGGAGAAAAGCAAGCCTGGCTGATATATATATATAATTCATCACTTTTTCTTCACAGTGAGTATTTAACTATTGTTAAATATAGGTAGTTATGTAAAATTTAAAAAGCCAGAAAATCTAATAAAACAAAAAATATCACTCATCTAGACCAGAATTCCCTAAAGATATTAATGTTTAAAGTCCCATCCCTGTGGGATATTAGTTTTTTTGAAGGTATGTATGTCCTCAGAGTTATTTAAGGAAACTCAGAAAAGAGAAAGGCAATTTTTAATAAAAATGTCATTGTTTTAAAGATTAGATTGATTTTGAAGTGACATATTGTTCTTAGTATTTATGTCTTCAATTTAATGAATCTGAAATAATGGGGGGGTTTTATGACAAAATTGTCTTGCTGGCCTAGGGCTACTTACCTGTTATCTTCCACAGTAAACAATTTATACTGCAATATTGCACAAAATATTTTTCATTTTAATCTTCTTTTCCCTTGACCTTGACTCTTGATACATTCGTAGTAATTTTGTCAGTATTGGGGCACTCCCAATAACTAAATACTCAAACTCATAAAAGATATAAAGTTAGGCAAATCCTTCCAAAATACTGTTCTCACTTCGCTTATTTTCATCACACATTTTTATCTCTTCTCCGCACTTCTCCTCCCAAAACAGACAACATAAAATATTAAGCCACTCAAACTGTTTGCAGAACTATTTTGCCATAAAGCTTGCCGACTAAAGACTCACAAAACCATTCCAGGCAGATGGAAGATACATGATTCCTGCAGACCACAATGAGTCAAGGACATATTTGTACCATTTCAGAAGGCTCTACTTCATTTACTACCATTATTCCCCTTTCTCAAAAGAAGATCTTCTGGCAAAAGTCTTTGATGGGGTCCCTGCCCATTCTGGCAGCAAACACGATATTTAGAACTGCCCCAGGGCAGAAGACTCTACAGATAGAACAGGGGTAAATTAACCAGATTTTTGCACTCTGTCTTAATCTTTTCATGCAGAAGGACAGCAGGGATAAAAGAGATTCGGGCTCAAATATTTTCCAAACAGCAGTGCACTACTGGAAGACAACTGAAATTGTATTTTGAAGGTGTATTTTAATACATTTCTATACCCCAGGATGAGAGTAGGAACTGAGTAGAATCAGAACAGGGTTAGGAACAGTTTCTGCCTCAGTTACCCCTACTGCAAAGTAAGAGCATCTACTGAGTCGGAGCTAACAATGTGTAACCATCTCCCTTGATATACACAGCAGAGTATAAAGACAATGCTGGGCTTAAAATCTGGACTGAGAGCATCACCACCCAATGTTTTCACTAGTTCTCTTAAGGGTAACAATTTTTCCCTATAACATTAACGGAGAAAGTAAAACTTGTTCTCATGAATGTCATAAAGGCAGACTTCAGCTAGCTTGCAGGACTGGATGTTTCTTAGCGCTTGGTTGCAACATCTCTTTTCCTTCTTCACTGCACACAGATGTGAGAAAACCAGATAGTATTCCAACTGAAGTGTTCCCAGTGAGATCTGAAAAGAGTCAGAATAATTTCTGAATATAACGGGAGGGACTATATTCAGGCTCTACATGCAGTCAGTATGTTTTAAGTTTTAGTCTAACATAGCCAAACACTGAACCGCTTAAGGTCTGAGCAGCCCCAAAGGGAAAAGATTCCACAGTTTCTCAGATTTCATATATCGTTCTTATCCACTCCTTTTACAAATATATCCTCCCCATTCTAGCAATATCTTTTGCATAATAGTTCTTAAACACTTCCAGGCACTCAGCTTTGCTCACTTCAGTAGGTTTAAGCTCATTTCAGTAGGTTTTAGCCAACATTTAGCTATACCAGCCCAAATCCAAGTGTTAGCTGCTTGTTGATTCACATAAGCTTCATTTAACTAACTAAGTAATCTTTCTCTCTAAGTATAGAAAGAAAGCCAAAGGGTAAATTCTGACAACAGTTAGACTACTGAAAACTCATATTACCTCTAACAGGAGACAATGATTTGGAACTATGCAAACAAGACTTTACACTAGAGAAAGATGAGATGTTTTGGACAAATTATTTGACATTGTGCTGAAAATATATGCTGGCTTGAAAGCAAAACCAGTGAGAGACTCCAAGTCAGAAAAAAACAATTTAATAGGAAAGAAAAAAATGGTAAAATAAGACAAATGCAATAGTACAAAAGATCACTGACAGAGTCAGAATACAACATGATACCCTGTAGTGGTGGTAGCAGTCCAGATGAAGTGGTCTTGTTGAAGCAGAGATCCCGTAGAAAGGTCTGGTAGCTCTTGTCCTCTGGGAATCCAGTGGGTAAGGCTGCCTGTGCTGTCCCAAATCCCAGATTCTATCCAGGTGGGAATGCTTGGCTCCTCCCCCTGGGCGGAGCATCTCACAATGGGCTGATATCATTTTATCAGTCTTGCAATGGGTCCTTGATTGCCCATTAAACAGAGATAGCTCCTGGAGGGAGTTACCTATGAGTCATGCAGCAGGGCATTGATGGGCCATTAACAGAAGATAGTCTGGAGGCAGGGGGCAAGGGAAACACTGCCCAACCTAGTTTCAACAGCTCATGTAGATGGTGATAGAATACACACTTTGGGCACATCTTACACTGTAATCCACCCCTTATTCTATGACCATCTACATCATACCCAAATTAATACATTCTTACAGCTAGATAGATAAATATACACACACTTATACATACACATATACAGAATGAAACCTTACACCCAGTTCTCACTTAAAATTAGGTCTCCTTGTGGTACACAATGGGTTTCCTCATCTTTCTGCATTACCCACCAAGTGGAACCAGGTCCTTGAGCAAAAACAATCCCACGGATGGGTCTGCCTTTGCCTTAGGTGGGATTAATCCAAACAGTCTTTCCTAAAATACCTTTCATGTGTACCACAAGGACTTTATCTCCATCCACTGCGTGCAAGGGTTCAGACTGGGCAGGACCAGCTCGATTGATTGACCCTCGAGTGTTGACCATCCAGGTGGCCTTTGCTAAGTTCACTTCCTAATTTTTGACGGTTTCCCCCGCTAAGCACCTTCAGAGTAGTCTTAAGTAGTCCATTGCACCATTCAACTTTCCCGGCAGCTGGTGCATGATAAGGGATGTGATCTATCCATTCAATGCCATGTTCTCTAGCCCAGGTGTTTATAAGGCCGTTCTTGAAATGGGTCCCATTGTCTGACTCGATTCTCTCAGGGGTGCCATGTCTCCACAGGACCTGCTTTTCTAGGCTCAATATAGTATTCTGGGCAGTAGCATGAGGCACAGGGTAGGTCTCCAACTATCCAGTGGTTGCTTCCAACATAGTCAGCGCATAGTGCTTGCCTTGGTGGGTTTGGGGAAGGGTGATGTAGTCAATCTGCCAGGCTTCCCCATACCTGTACTTCAGCCATCGTCCACCGTACCACAGAGGCTTTACCCGCTTGGCCTGTTTGATTGCAGTGCAGGTCTCACAGTTGTGGGTGACCTGTGAGATGCTGTCCATAGTAAGGTCCACACCTCGGTCACAGGCCCATCGGTATGTTGCATCTCTCCCCTGATGACCAGATGCATCATGGGCCCAACGGGCTAGGAATACTTCTCCTTTGTGCTGCCAGTCTAGATCCACCTGTGATACTTTCACTTTGGCAGCTTTGTCCACCTGCTCATTGTTGTGATGTTCTTCATTAGCCTGACTCTTGGACACATGTGCATCCACATGTTGAACCTTCATGGTCAGCCCCTCTACTCAGGTGGTGATGTCCTGCCAAATCTCAGCAGCCCAGATGGGTTTCCCTCTGTGCTGCCAGTTGGCCTTTTTCCAGCGATTCAGCCATCCCCACAGAGCATTAGCGACCATCCACGAGTCAGTGCAGAGATAGAGTCTTGGCCACTTCTCTCGTTCAGCAATATCCAAAGCCAGCTGGTTGGCTTTAAGTCCTGCATCCTGACTTGATCCACCTTGTCCCTCGGTAGCTTGTGCAACTCATCGTGTGGGGCTCCATACTGCAGCTTTCCATTTCCAGTTAGCACCTACAGCTCAGCAGGAACCATGAGTGAAGAGGGGATATTGTCTTTCAGTCTCTGGTAGCTCGTTATACGGTGGGGCTTCCTCGGCACGTGTCACTTGCTCCTCCTCTTCTTCAGAAGATAATCTAAAAGTCTTACCTTCAGGCCAGTTAGTTATAATTTCCAGAATCCCAGGGCAATTTGGATTTCCAATACAAGTGCACTGAGTGATGCAGGCAATCCATGTGGTGTCAGTGGCGTGATGCATGGAAGGAACCTTTCCCTTGAACATCCACCCCAGCACTGGTAGTTGGGGTGCCAAAAGCAGCCGCGTTTCAGTGTCAATTACTTCCAAGGCAGCTTGAAGTCCTTCACAGGCGGCTAAGATTTCCTTCTCTGTGGGAGTGTAGTTGGCTTCAGATCCTCTGTAGCTTCGGCTCCAGAATCCCAGTGGTCGGCCCCAAGTCTCCCCAGGCACCTTCTGCCAAAGGCTCCAGGACAGGCCATTGTTCCTGGCTGCAGAGTGGAGCACATTCTTCACATCTGGTCCTGTCCTGACTGGGCCAAGGGCTACCACATGAGTGATCTCCTGTTTGATCTGGGCAAAGGCTTGCTGCTGCTCAGGGCCCCAGTGGAAATCGTTCTTCTTGTGGGTAACCAGGTAGAGAGGGCTCACAATCTGGCTGTACTCAGGAATGTGCATTCTCCAAAAGCCTATGGCACCTAGGAAAGCTTGTGTCTCCTTCTTGTTGGTAGGTGGAGACATTGCGGTGATCTTATTGATGACCTCAGTGGGGATCTGGCGACGTCCATATTGCCACTTGACTTCTAGAAACTGGATTTCTTGAGCCGATCCCTTAACCTTACTTCGCTTAATGGCAAAACCAGCTTTCAGCAGGATCTGGATAATCTTCTCTCCTTTCTCGAAGACCTCCCCTGCTGTGTTTCCCCATACAATGATGTCATCAATGTACTGTAGATGTTCAGGAGGTTCACCCTTTTCCAGTGCAGTCTGGATCAGTCCATGGCAGATGGTGGGGCTGTGTTTCCAACCCTGGGGCAGTCGGTTCCAGGTGTACTGCACGCCCTTCCAGGTGAAGGCAAACTGGGCCCTGCAATCTGCTGCCAAAGGAATGGAGAAGAAGGCATTGGCAATATCAATGGTCGCATACCACTTTGCTGCCTTGGACTCCAGCTTGTAGTGAAGCTCCAACATGTCTGGCACAGCAGCACTTAGTGGTGGGGTGACTTCATTCAGAGCACGGTAATCCCCCCCCCGTCTCCATTCTCCACTGGACTTATGCACTGGCCATATAGGGCTGTTGAAAGGGGAATGAGCCTTGCTGACCACCCCTTGGCTCTCCAGTTTACGAATCATCTCATGGATAGGAATCACAGAGTCTCTGTCGGTGCGGTATTACCGACGGTGTACTGTTGCTGTGGTGATTGGTCCCTGTTGTTCTTCAGCTCTCAGTAGTCCCACAGCAGAGGAGTCATCTGAGACACCAGGCAAGGTATTCAATGGTCTGATGTCTTCTGTCTCTACAGCAGCTATCCTAAAAGCCCAACAATATCTTTTTGGGTCTTTGAAATATCCATTTCTGAGATAGTCTATGCCGAGGATTCATGGGGCCTCTAGGCCAGTCACGATGGGGTGTTTTTGCCACCCATTCCCAGTTAAACTCACTTTGGCCTCCAATACAGTCAGCTGCTGGGACCCTCCTGTCACCCCAGAAATAGAAATGGATTCTGTTCCTACATACCTTGATGGCATCAGGGTACATTGGGCACCAGTGTCAACCAAAGCCGTATATTTTTGTGGGTCAGATGTGCCAGGCCATTGGATTCACACAGTCCAATAGATCCGATTGTCCCTTTCCTCTGCCTGGCTAGAGGTATGGCCCCCCTGTTCCTGGTCATTCCTGGTCACGTTGCTCTCTTCCTGTAAATATGTTCCTGAGGTCCCTTCAAGAGGATCAGTCATATCATCCTTCCTATACCGTCTGCAGTTCTGTGCCTGAGAGACTGGAGCAGCTTTGACTCGAGATGAGCTCTTTGTGGTAGGTGTCTCTGTCTTCAGTTCACGTACCCAGGCTGCTAAGGAGGAGGTGGGTTTTCCATCCCACTTCCTCATGTCTTCTCCATGCTCCCGAAGAAAAGACCAGAGGTTACCCCATGGAGTGCATCGTCTCTCCTTGGCTGGCGGATGCCTGCTCCTAATGGCAGAGACTCTTGTTGCTTCTGGTGAGATGTGGTAAATTCCTTCCTTAAGTTCCTTTTTCAGTTTCTGATGGCCCTCTTCAATCATACTCCGGACTTGCTCAGCCAGCCTTGTTTCCACAGGTGAGACATGGGTACGAAATGGGGCAGTGACAGTATCCTCGTAAATTCTTAGTTTATTGACCAAGACACCCGCCTTGTCCTCACCTTCCCTCCACTGCAGAGTTGCCAGGTAACGGCAGTACATCTTTGGTCCAAGCTGTGCAAATCTCAACCACATCTGCGATGTGCACTGGACATCATCTGGACTTTTAGGAAATCTCTCGTCTTCTGAGAAAATGATCTCCAGCACAGCCAATTCTCTCAGGCATTGGATACCTTGTTCCATTGTGCTCCATTTTCCTTGGTGCACCTGAAGGTCTTCTTTACAAAGGTATCTGTCCCTCACACTTGTTAGCAGTCGCCGCCAGAGGCTGAGAGTTTGTTGGGTTCTCCCGATCCCCTGGTCAATGACCACATCCCGGGACAGCGATCCCAGTTGCCTGGCCTCACTTCCATCCAGAATGGTGTCATTGGCTGCAGCGTCCCAGATGCGGAGCAGCCAGGTCAGGATGGACTCGTTTGTCTGGTCGGTGAATTCCCTCTGCAGGTCACGCAGTTCACCCAGGGATAGAGAGCGGGTGATGATCTCTGGCTCTGTCTCTTCTGCTGGGTGCGAAGGTCCTGCCACATCCTCATCAGTCACTATGCGGACTGATTTGTTCTTTGATTTCTTCTTCTGAACAGGGGCAACTGCTACTGGTTTAGGTTGTTCTGCTTCAGTGACAGTTTGTGTGGAGATGCTGATGGCACCTTTGGTTCCTTTCTCCTGTGTGATAGCCTGTGTAGATGCAGTTCCTGTCTCCTCTGTGAGAGTTTTGTAGACACAGACACCGTTGCTTTGCATTTGTTTCTTTTTCCCTCCTCCTCAAGGAGACGCTGCACCACCCCATGTAGTGTTTGATTTCTAAGCATGGTGCAGGCCATGCAGAGAAGACAAAGCAGAACTAACAACAATATTATGCTGTCCTTGCCACCTAGAGAGAACTCAATATTTTCAAAAACTGCTGTGCCAGGCCTAAAAGTCTGGAAAAAATCATTCTTTACCCCTCCCCACAGAGGCTGGGTGTGATTGTTGAGAGCTAAGATGTAGCATTCTGGACCGGGACAAGAAAACAAAATAGAGTATATATTCCGAATTATGCTCATTGCCTTGGAGGCTATCAAACAGTAAAGCAATTTTGGAACCATATCCTGGTCTACACATGAGCATTAAGACTGGCAGATACTGCCCCATGTGTGGAAAAATGTAGAGAGCTAGGTATAAGACATACATAAACATGTTGAGCATCATAGCAAATAGGTGGGGTTTTTTTCCTCAATACAAAATTGTAATTCTGACTTTTCTCAGTACCTCATGCCCCATGTCGGGCACCAAAAAATATATGCTGGCTTGAAAGCAAAACCAGTGAGAGACTCCAAGTCAGAAAAAAACAATTTAATAGGAGGAAAAAAATGGTAAAATAAGACAAATGCAATAGTACAAAAGATCACTGACAGAATCAGAATACAACATGATACCCTGTGGTGGTGGTAGCAGTCCAGATGAAGTGGTCTTGTTGAAGCAGTGTTCCCGTAGAAAGGTCTGGTAGCTCTTGTCCTCTGGGAATCCAGTGGGTAAGGCTGCCTGTGCTGTCCCAAATCCCAGATTATATCCAGGTGGGAATGCTTGGCTCCTCCCCCTGGGCGGAGCATCTCACAATGGGCTGATCTAATTTTATCAGTCTTGCAATGGGTCCTTGATTGCCCATTAAACAGAGATAGCTCCTGGAGGGAGTTACCTATGAGTCATGCAGCAGGGCATTGATGGGCCATTAACAGAAGATAGTCTGGAGGCAGGGGGCAAGGGAAACACTGCCCAACCTAGTTTCAACAGCTCATGTAGATGGTGATAGAATACACACTTTGGGCACATCTTACACTGTAACCTAGGACAGACACATATGTTCTTTAAGTTCTTTGTATAAAATCCACACTCTTGTATTGAATTTTCTTCTGTGTCCTCAATTCCTGATTTGCACAGACTAAGACATCTGTCTACACTTGACTTTGCCAGGTCCTACAGACTAATTTGCAAATGTGGTGTACACCTGAATACACTAATATGAAAAATAAGATAGCCATAAGTTTTTGTGGACTGCTGCTTTACTTCTTGCTGTAACATATTTTTACACTAGACCAAAAATGTTTAAACAGATTTAGAAGGACATTGTAACACCTGAAAAGAAATAACATGAAGATTATCACTATTGAGTGTATCAGGAATACCTATAGAATTATAGGATGGTTTGGGTTGGAAGAAACCTTAAAGATCATCTAGCTCCAGCACCCCTGCCATGGGCAGGGAACTTTCCACTAGACCATAATAATCAAAGCCTCATCAAGGTCTTGAATCCCTCCAGTGTTAGGGAGTCCACAATTTCCCTGGACAACCTGTTTCAGCGCCTTACTACCCTCACAGTAAAGAATTTCTTCCTAATAGCTAATATAAACCTACAATCCTTCAGCTTAAAGCCATGCCGCCTTGTCCTTTCTTGACATGCCCTTGTGAAAAATCCCCCTGCAGCTCTCTTGTAATTCCCCTTTAGGCACTAAAAGCTGCTAAAAGGTCTCCTCAGGGTCTTCTCCTGACTCAGCCTGTCTTCATAGAAGAGGTACTTCACCCCTCTGATCAGCTTAGTGGCCTCCTCTGGTCTTCTTCCACCAGGTCAAAATCCTTCTTGTGCTTGGGATCCCAAATCTGGATGCAGTACCCCAGGTAGAAGTACTCTAGGTAGGGTCTCAGAAGAGCAGAGTAGAGGGGCAGAATCACCTCTCCTGACCTGCTGCTCACACCTCTTCTGAGGTAGCCCAGGACATGGTTGGCTTTCTCGGCTGTAACTGCACACAGGTGGGTCATATTGAGCTTTTCATCCACAAACACACCAAAGTCGTTCTCCCCCAGACTACTCTCAATCCATTCCTCCAACAGCCTGTATTTGTACTTGGGATTGCTCTGACCCAGGTGTAGGACCTTGCATTTGGCTTTTTCGAACCTCAGGAGGTTTGTACGGGGCCACCCCTCAGGTCTGTCAAAGGTCCCTCTGGATGACGTCCTTTCCCTTGAGTGTGTTGAATGCACCACTCAGCTTGGCATCATCAGCAAACTTGCTGAGAGCACACCCAGCCCCACTGTCTGTGTCACCAAGAGAGACGTGGAACAGTCCCGGTCCCAATACTGACCCCTGAGGACACCACTTGTCAGTGCTCTCCACTTGGACAGTGAGACACTGACCACAGTTATTTGAATGGGACCAACCAGCCAATTCTTTATCCACTGAGTACTCTATGCATCAAACCAGTATATCTCCAGTTTAGAGACAAGGATGTTGTACAGGACAGCGTCCAATACTTTCTACAAGTCCAGGTACATGACATCTGTTGCCCTTCCCTTGTCCACCACTGGGTCTGCAATATAACCCCATTGTAGAAGGCCATCAAGTTAGTCAGGTATGATTTGTCTTTAGTGCAGCCATGTCTGTTGTCACCAATCACCTGATTATTTTCTGCGTCTCTCAGTATGGTTTCTCTTGGCACAGGAGGAAACTCCACAATCTTGCCAGGCACTGAGGTGAGACTGACTGGCCTTTAGTTTCCTCCGTCTTCCTTATTTCCCTTTTTAAAAATGGGGCTTATATCTCCCCTTTTCCAGTCAGTGGGAACTTCACCAGACTTACATGACTTCTCAAATATAATGGGCAATAGCTTAGCCACTTTCTCAGCCAGGCCTCTCAGGACCCTCAGGTGCATCTTATCAGGACACATGGACGTGTGCACCTTCAGGTTCCTTAGATGTTCTTGAACCTGATCTCCTGCATAGGGCAGTTCTTCATTTTCCCAATCCCTGCTCCCACTTTTGCATCTCAGTGGGTTTGGCTGGGGCATTGCTGCTGAAGACTGAGGCTGAAAAGTCATCAAATACATCAGCCTTCTCCATGTCCTGCATAACCAGGTCTTCTATATCCCTTCGGAAAGGAGCCACATTTTACCTGGTTTTTTTTCTATTGCTGATGTATCTAAAGAAGATTTTTTTTAATTACCCTTGATGTTCCTAGCCAGATTTACAACTGCTTTAGCCTTCCTAACCATTTTCCTGGCTGTTGGGACAATTTCTTTTTATTGCTCCCAAGCTACCTTTCCCTTTTTCCATTCTCTGTTTCCATGTTCTCAAATTTGCCCAGGGACTCCTTTTGTTCATCCATGCATGTCTCCTGGCATTCTTCCCTGACTTCCTCTTTGTAGTGATGCAAAATGTCACAATGCAATACTTCTTCAGCTACTACCACTGCTTGAATTAGAAGTCATTGCCAGTGGATGACTGGAAACTTGTAGTGCTTGTATTACCTCTGTTTAAACCACCTAACTTCCTTTATTTTTTGAGCAATTAAAACTAGTGGAACTTAGATATACACTCACATATACACTATAAAGTAGTAGGCAATTGCATTATTTTAGTATACAACATTATAAACAGATGTGTCTTGCTTTTGCATTACTAGACATCATCTAGCAAGCTACGTTTATCTACGTTTATTTACAAGGATGTGTGTTTTGTGACTGCACAGAGCACCGTAATTTCTCAGATAGTTAAAAATACAAACTGTGTCTGCATTGTCTATATTTGCATGTAGACATAAGGGAGAAGGTTCAGTTGATTTTTTTTCTATTGTTTCAAGGCAGCAAGATACTGTGGCCAAGAATAGGTTTATAAGCAAGTATTTCTCTCTTGCAAAGGAAAGAGATGTCCCTTCTGCACTCTCAGTTTCCTCCAGTTTTTTTCCTAGTCTTTCACTTTCCAATCAAACTATTTTCCAATTCATAAGTGTTACTCTTAGATGGACAGTTTCCTTTTCTTCACTGTATTCCCTTATATTTCACTATTTCCCTTGTGTTACACTTCCTCTGCTCCTCTTGTCTTCAAGTCCTGAACTAAATTCTATGTTTTGGTCTCCTCTCTCCTCTTAAACTTCCCCTTTGATCCCTTTTCAACTGTTTCAATCCTCTCTGGCCTTGTGGGCATGCGTAACAGTTATCTTCTCAATTGCCATGCATCACAACCTCCATTGAAATATGCTATATGTATACTTGAGCCTGACCTCATTCTACATCTACCTAAGGAGCCTCTTGGATTTCCCATCATTGGGTCAACATTAAAATCATAGTATAATAGAAATTTATTTAACGGGACCTTCAGAGATCATCTTACAGCTTTTTCCAGAAGCTGTATTCCAGCCAGCACTAGAAATCAGCTGTATCTCCTGCTAGCCAAATCTTGGAAACATCAAGTGATGGAGGCGACAGGGTTTCTTTGGGAAACTTGTGTCAGCCCTGCACTACCTCCTTCACCTCCTGGTAAAGTTCTTCCTAATGCTCAGTCTGAACCTGCTGGCCACAGTCTGTGCCTGCTGCACCTTCTTACACTACTGAGAAGAGTTGGGCCCTATAGTCTTTACAAAAGTTTTCTTCCTTATTGTATAGGGTGCCATTAGATTCACTTTTCAGTTGGAGTAAAGTTCAGCTCCCTCACCTTTTCCTTGTTGGTTACAAACTATAGCCATTCCGGCAGCCTTTTAGTAGTCCCACAAGTTTCTTAACATCCTTCCTGAACTTGAGAGAGGTGTGGTCTGAAACCCGGACACAGTGTTTGAGGCGCACTGTCATGAACACCAAGAACATGGCGATGATAGCTTTCATCTCCATCTTCTGGAGATGGGGATAAAAAATCATTTCCAGAGCTAAATATTCATTTCCACATTACTCTTAGCATCTGGCTGTGCCAACATTACTAAAGACAGACAGCATTCTTTCTGCACTCTACCACCATTTTCAATCTGTGTCTCAGCTAACTTCTTCATATTATTTTGGAGCTTCTGCCTCCTTATTAGCAAGTACACTATCAATTCACCAAAATTTCTCTACATAACAGTCATCTCCTCTTCCCTACTCTTTTTCCTTCTCATCCATTCAAAATACCACATTTGAACGTGGTTCTTTCTTTATGTAGACTCTGTATCACTCTATTAATATATTTTTGTTTCCTGCACATCACACTTCACCTCATGACCATCCCTACTAAACCTTAGTCTATTTCCTTACTCTAGGGTGTTCCTCTTTCCCCTCCTGATGTATGTCCAATAGTATTAGCACTATTATCTCTGTGTGTTAACAAAAATCTTCCTTTGTGCACATCCACCCTCTACTATAATATTCACTTGGCTCATAATAAATTCATTAAAAAAACAAACTTTAAAGAAAAGGGAGCTTGTCAATTGCTATTTTGATTTTGAGCACCAAACTCTCATCACTAGCAGCAGCTGCATAAATCATCCCTCTTTATTGTTTTATTTTTATGCCCTTCAGTTACATTTGCACTGGTTGAATTTTGGAGGTATATATCGAAAATATTAGCTGAAAGCTTCCTCAGAAAGCAAATCTTTCCCACATCCTTCCCTGCAGTTCCTCTTTAAAAGGTGTCAGCATGGCTGAGAGAATGAAGTGGCTCCACATTGTTTGCCTGAACTATTATGTGTTTAACATTTCCATAACAAAAGTGCCACTCGACTTCTCCCCGATTAATGCAGCTCGAGGGCTCTTGTCCTCCTTTAATAAAACATTGTTGAAATCATTTATTTAGAGCCCCTGGTTACTAGTGGGAGAATGACCATCTTTGTGCCAAAATATAGTGTATACAGTCCACTATTTTGTAGTAGATCATTCTGTTATTTAAGAAATTGATTAAATGGATGTCTTAGAAAGTATTTATGCTAATAGCACATTACTTATGTCATTCAGTCAATGTGAGCCTTTTCAACTGTCTACCACAGCCAATGCCTTAAGTAAAATACAGTAACTTTCAACTTTACTGCTTACAAATCTGTATGACAGACATGAAATCATTGCCCTTCCCATTTGAAAATGTTTCCTGTTGCACAACTACCCACTTTTCCTAGGACTTGCAAAGGGTGTGTTACCATAGGCAGTGTGGAAGTGTCTGAAGTCATTACTGCCGACAGAAACAAAATCATCTGAAGGTCTGTTTTGGTGGTTTTTTTGGGTTTTTTTTTGTTTTTTTTTTTTTGTGACATTTGAAGACTATGCAACTCAGTCACTCAAGAAGCATTTTCCATTACTCAAATGGTGAATATTTTTTGTTCCACTACTTCTTATATTGCACTTTGGCTCTTTTGGAGTACCTCTCAAACTCCAGTGTACTCAAAGGAAAAAAAAAAAAAAAATCAAGTACTAGTTTTGCATCACACTGAGATGTAATGTCTTGTTCTCTACCTGTAAAGCTGCCTGCAGCCACCTTTTCAGCCCTTTTACAGAGGCATGTCTGTAGTGAGAGATCTCGTAGACCAACAGCTTTTAGGAGGAGAGAAGACTCTTAAGTAAAATCCACCATGCTTTCCAATGTGACCATGAAAAAGCTTGGCCAAACCAGAGCTTTGCTTATGGTCATTGTAAGGTTTCATTTCATAACAATTTTAAAGTTATGTATGCCTGTCTGTATACATCAGTGTATATTGTTGAAAATAAACAGAGACCTTATGTTATGCCCATTGTGATTGTATACAAAAGATTTGCTGTGCGATTGGGTGATCAGTGAAGCTTGAATCTCTCCCTATTTACTGTATGGTCACTGTCAGTTCAATGAACTGCCTCCCTTGTTCTCCACCATTGTCCCACACTCCCTTAAGCATTTGTCACTGAAGTGCCTCCAAAGACAAATAAACTGTCACCAAGAATTCAAACCTGGTAACTGGGAATGAAAAAGCATCAGAACCTACTGGATTATTTTACACGAAACGATGCAGAGTTCCTTCTTCCCCTGGAAGAGATAGCCTGTACAGGACTTCAGCAGACAGCACTGTCAAACAGCCAGACAAATGAGAGACCTTCCTTTCCTATGAAAAATCTCCCTCTGTCAAGAAAGGTGAAGTCTTTCCCTTGCATAAAGCTGCTCTTGCTACATCACTTGACATTGCAAGATTTCTGTTTGTCTGAAAATCAAGCAAAGGAAATACAGATTAGATGGACATCAACATCTGCACAGGTTTATTTGGCTGGGACAAATAGCGACACAGGCAGTCACTCCTACTGGAAACTGTGCTGACTCTGACTATAAAACAAAACCCAGAGCTACCTCCTTATGAAGAGGAGCTCACAAGATAGAATCAGTTCAACTGTATTTATTGCACAATAACTTAAATTAAAACAATCCACTTTTTCTGGAGGAGGAAGCATACAGATGAGTCGTCCCTGCCTAGTGGTGCTTGCTGTTGATTTATTCCAGGCAGATGCTTTTGACAGGAGCCTGTAAAATTAAGTCTTGAGTTTATTGTAGCAGTTAATTATCAGTCCTTTTCTAGTGCTAATTTCTTTACTCCTAAATGAAGAAAAATAAAGGCTTTTAGCTGGGACTTAATTTTTCATCAACAACTAGTTAAATAGTCCTTGTGGGTGCTAACTGTTGACAAACTGAAAGCATGTTTCTAGTCATCTGTGCAAGAAGTATTTAAGAACATCCTTACCCCATTGTGAACTCAGCACTTTGTTAAGAAAGTTGACTCTATTTACAAGTCTCACCCAACTACTCTGTCCTCCTCCAGAAGAAACTGTTTCCAGCTTTGTTTTAACAATAAGCTTACTCAACCGTTCAGATGACTTTAAAAACAAACTTCAGTTCATAGCCACACACCACAGTCATACACTTGTTTGGTATCACAACTATTCAGGGTTGGCTTATGTGCGTGCACGTGCACTTATGTGATCTTATTGCTGGGCAATGTAATCAAGTTCACAACCTAAAGAACTAATAAAATAATCTGTCATTGAAACAACTAACCCAAAAGCAGGGATTTCTAATTTTGTTGATTTATACAACACACAGACGTGGATTTGCACTCTGTCAAGATCGGGTAAGATGAAAAAGACACTATCTTGCTAATCTGTCACCCCCTCAGTCAAAGTTTATTTGTGGTAGCTTTTAAACTTCTGACTTGCCTTCCAATTATAGCCTTTAAAATGAAAAGCTTTAAATAAACACCATGAATAGAAGATAAATAAACTTTTTGTGGGTTGGTTGTGGGTTTGGTGGTTTTTTGTTGGTGGTTTTTTTTTTTTTGGGTTTTTTTTTTTTTTTTTTTTTTTTTTGAGTGCCTAGCTTGACGCAGTCCAAACTCAAATCCCTAGAGGACTGAGCTCTCTCTTTTGTGTTAATGTTTAAAAGATTTCCCAGTGCTGGAGTTTATTCCTACTGCAAACATTTCTATTTACAAGGTCAAGTGTATCAGCACTCGACACAGCTTAAGAGTGTAATTATTTATCTAAGGGCATTTGAGTGTAGATCAGTAGCACTGGCAGCAAACCAGGCCTCAGCACGATGCAAAGCATCTCCTAAGCACAGTATTACAAGATCTAGTAATTGCTGATCCCTTCAGCATGTTTACTTTTGCATTCTTCATTGTGGGAGAAGGCATGCTGAATAGCAAAATTTGCATTTTGTTGCAGCTGCCTTGATGCAAGCGCCCCTGCCCGTGCAAAGCGAAGCCTTGTTCGAAACGCTCACCGCCTCCGTGTGATGTATTTCCCACCACTTGTTTGCACGCCCAGGAGCACTTCTACAAGCGCCAGTGAAAGCAGAGGGCCTGCAGGAAGGAAGCGCAGTGCACTAGTAATTCTACACGTATATATACAGGAGCAGTGTCCTTGGATTGCTTTACTCTCTTCTGGCATTGCCGAGTTACCACGCCAACACATTATAAAATCAACCACTCATTTAAAGAAGTACTTTCAAAGCTGTGTTTACTTCTTGCATGTAATTTTCCATTAAAGTAAGAACAGCAGTAATTTACATCTATGTGAAGTATTACAGGCAGACACAGTTGTGGTGGTTTTGGTGTTTTTTTTTTTTGTTGTTGTTGTTGGTTGTGGTTTGTTGTTGTTGTTGTTTGTTTTGTTGGTTTTTTTGTTGTTGTTTGTTTGGGTTGTTTTATTTTGTTTTGGTTTTTTTACTGTTTTTTGGCTTGTTATTTTGTGGTTTGATCCCCGCCTCTCTTCCCCCACCCCGATATCTTGGGTGCTGAGAGTTCAAGTGTCCCTGGAAAACGATTTCACTGCATCCACTATTTAAAGCTCTTTCTTTACTAATTTACACATTTAGAAAATACAAAAAAGCCATACATACTTAAAAGACAGGCCTTTTTTATGCATTCTATAAAAAATACAATGTTTAAGGCAGTTCAGAAATGCGTTTATACAATTCTAAAACGTTCATAAAGTCTCTCCAAATAAGAAAGTTAACTTTCAATCTGTAAGATACACTGTACATTTGACGTTCTAGAGAATACTTCACTTAATCATTGTTGCTGGTATCCCTTTAAACATAAAGTGAAATCTGTACCTTTCCAAAAATGAATAGCAAATGCAGCTACCTGGCAAATAGGGCGTGGAATTAAAACTTTTTATTATTTTTTTTAAATAAATTATCCCCAAAGCATACAATTTATAAAATTCTATATACAATGAAGAGCGACTGGTAACAAATCCCAGTTTTAAATACTTTTTTTATATAAGATTTACCAGAGGTCAGCACCCTGATATGACGAGGCAATAAAACTTTTCAGGGTATTTGTACATACATGTTCTCGAGTTTAAAAGTGTCTTTCAAAGATGGCAGTGCAGAGCTCTTTTAAAACAAAAGTTGCATTGTTCAGTATAGCCAACAACTCTGAAACAATTTTTTTTAATGTCGCTAGGTTACAGAGGAAGAGACAGCTGCTGGCACGCTTTTGTTATAGGGAATATGTGTGTGCAAGAGGGAGTGCTGAAAACCACCGGATTTATTCAGTCTGATATTTCCCTAAATTTAATGACAGATGCAGTGTAGGCCCATTTTGGGCACAACTGCACCAGGAAGAGCGAGATGCAGCTAATGATAATTAAGTTGCTGACTAACTAGTACGGCAACGCTTTGGCAGCAGGTTTGGGTTGCTCACCTCTTACTAACCTTCATGTCAAAACTCTTAAAAGACCCTCAGTACCAGCATGCCACGACTCCCGGTTTGTCCCGGGAGGCAGCTTGGCGGCCTCGCCCGTAGTCTCTGTCAGCCGCTCCGCTCGCTGGTAACACGAAGGCAGGGTGGCAGTAATTGCATAGTGCACACTCGAGACGAACACCCGAAACAATGAGCGGCTCCTGCGCTCCGGACACCGCTCCAGCGGCCGGCTCGCAGCGCCGGGCCCGGGGAAGGGGTCAGCTGGGGGCTGCGGGCAGCAGCGGAGGCAGAAGGGGAGAAGCGAAGGGAAAGGGCGCCGGGGCGACGGGTCGGGGAATCCGCGGCCAGAGCGTTTAACGCCGCTCCGCGCCGAGGGGCCCCGCCGGCCGGATCCCCGACCGCCGCTGGGAGCTCGACTAGAAGCCCGCGGCGGCTCGGCGCGGGGGGCCTCGCCCGGCCCGGCCCGGCCCGGCGAAGCGGCTGGGGAGGGAGGCGGTGATGGAGGGATGCAGCGATGCGAAAGCAGGCAGGGAGGGGTGCGGGAAGGGAGGGGTGCTAGAGCCGTGGCAGCAGCGGCACCAAGATGGAGGCCAGGAGCGCCCCGGCCGCCCCGGCGGGCCGGCCGGCGTTATCCGCCTGCACGGGGAAGCCGGGCTCGGCGCCCGCATTGTCCTCCGCGTCGTCCCTCCCCTTCTGGCTCGGCTCCTCCTCGTAGTCCTCGTCGTAGTACTCCTCCAGGCCGCCGTCCGAGCCCCCGCTGCTGCCCGCGCCGTTGCCGCCCATGTCGGCGCCGAAGCAGAGGCGGGCCATGTTCTCCTTGACCGACTCGCAGATGGGCCGCTCCAGCCCGTCGCAGACGCAGTCGTTGAGCAGCACGGCCTTGGGCACGGCCAGCATGTCCTCGATGACGGCGCGACACTCGGGTGTGCAGCGCAGTCCGTTGAACAGCTTCCCGCAGTAGGTCATGTAGCGGTTCAGCGCCAGGCTGCAGCGGCTGTCCCAGTCGCAGCGCCGCCGTGCCTCCGTGCAGCCCATGACACCGGGGCCGCCGGGACCGGAGCCGCCGCCCGCGGGGCTGCTGGTGCGGGGCAGGCAGGGCTCGATGGCGCGCTTGGTGGCGCGGCAGTTCTCATCCTGCGCGCAGTCGCAGTCCTCCAGCGCCGGGCCACGCCGGGTGTGGTTGAGCTGGATGAGCGCCGCGATGCAGTGGCTGGGGCACCGCCGCCTGGACGAGGCGGCCGCGGCTGCAGCGCCCGCCGGGCTGTCCCCGCCGCCCGCCGCCGCCGGCTGCTGCTGCAGGAGCACCGGGGCGCATGCTTCGGCGTACTGGTTGTACGCGTAGCTGCACTCGGGCTCCCCCTGACACTGCAGCACCGCCTGCCAGCAGATCAGCCGCCGGCCCTGCACCAGCGAGCCCCGAGGCGGCCACACGGCGCCCAGCGCCGCCGCCAACCACAGCCAGGCGGCTCCCCGCGGCCAGCGCCGGCCGCCGCCTCCGTGCCGAGCGGGCGAGCGGGCCACCATCGCGGACGGGGGTAGTGGCTGCAGCCGCGGGCGATCTGGGAAGACGCGCTGGTGGACGACGACGACGAGGCGGAGGAGGAGAAGGAGCTGCCACCCGTGGAAAAGTTTCCAAAACTCCCGCTGGCAGTGTGCATGAGGTCTCCTCGCATCAATCCATGCGCGTCGGGCCCCGGGCTCTCCAGCCCGCGGGAGCTGGAGTCGGCGGGGCCGCGGTACGAAGCAGGCGCCCGGCGGCCTTCCCGTGTCCTCCACCCGCTGCTCCGGGCTCGGCGAGGCGGCGGAGAAGGCGCCCGGAGAGGTCTGGGAAGTCAGTGCAAACGGGGGCTCGGACGACAGCGGATCTGTAGTGCCCTCGGGGAATCGCAGGCTTTGCCGGGAGAGCTCATGGTGCTGTACTGCTCTTCACGCAGCTCCGTCTCTCTCTCCTTCCCCCCCCCCCCCCCCCCCCCCCCAAATAAATGCCCAGCTGATGCTGCTGCCTCGTCGGGGGCTTTTAACTCTCCGCTCGCAGCGTCTCTGCACATGCCAGCCGCTCCGATGCCATTCACAGTCCCGGTTCCCCTCAGCCCCTCTCCTTACGAATCACCGTTTCGGGTGGCGCGGAGAAGAAATCTTTCCCCGCTACCAAGACGAGTACGCTGGGAAAGGAGAAGAGGCAGCCTTCGCGGTCTCTTTCTCTCTGGGCGACTGATGCTGCTTCTGTTGTCAACAAGCCCTGCAAGTTGCTCTGTGGATCCGTCTGTGGGTCTTTTTTCCTTCGCAAGGCTTTAAATACAAAAGTGCCCTCCGAGCAGCAGCGACGTGCCCTGATTAGGCTGCATTATGCATGCATGGAAAAGCAAACAAACAAAAAAAAAAGCAATGCTTCTTTTACACAACTCCCCCAGCCTGGGCTTTCTCGCTCTCTTTCTCCCTTTCTCCACTTTTTCTCCCTTCGCTCGGCCCCCTTTCCCTGCCTCGCCACTTGCCATTGGCCCAGCCTGTTGTTGAAACCTTCCCCCCCCCCCACCCCCCCCCGCGCTCTTTACGATGTGCTGGAGGGAGGGAAGGAGAGAGGGGGGCTGGAGGGCAGCTCACATTCAAAGCTTGAAAGGAAAGGCTTAAGGAGAGTGACAGCCCCCCGAGGAGCCCCTCCTCCCGTTAAGGCGGCGCGGCGGCCGGGCGGGAGGCGCTGAGTGGCGGCGCTGCGGGACCGGCCGGGCGGTGGCGGAGCGGGCGGCGGCCGCGGCCGCGGGGTGCTCGGCAGCACCGCGCCGGGGCCGGGCCGCATGGCTCTCCGCGCCGGTATTGCGGGCATGGTACTCTCATTGGTCCTGCTCCCTACAACAAGTAGGGAAAAAACAACTTCTCTAGCTCAAGTGGCGCGTGTACCCAAACTTCCCAGTGAGACAAGTGAGGGCAGAACGGTAGGGAGGATCAGGCTCAGAATGGGAGCGACTTTGTTCTTACAGAAATAGAAACGGAGGTCCTGGTTTCAGTTTGCAGGTACTCTCCAGGAGAGCAAAGCTAACTACTTAGTGGTGTAGTTCGACCATGTAAGCACTCCTTTGTTGCACTGAGAGTATTACAGCTTTGCACTTGCCTCATGCCCCACCGATTTTAAAGTCATTCAGCTCAGCTTCTAGCCTGAGATTTTGTGCACACTTTTAAGACACTGACTTACGAGGGTGCCTGTTGGCAGAAATACAGTAAGTAGATCCTATATAGTTCTTTGATACTTGATCTGCCAACTTGTAGAAAGTTTTTAAATCTGTTAAGGGTTTTAATTGAAAGAAAAATGCCTTGCTGGGGTTCTGTCTTCTTGTTACATTTTCAATTTATAAGGAAATAGAAACAAAAGTATTGAGGTACAAGGAGAAGAGCATAACAAGTTGTCGTGCATTTACCCATTGCCTTTCGTTGCAGTGCTACCTTAATTCCAGAGCAACGTCGTTTCCAACCACAAGGGGCATCGGTATCTGCTGCCTGTCAAAACTGGCGCTTTTTTCATCCTGAGGCTTATCAACTCCATCTGTCACAAAAATCGGGACAAAATCTATTTTCCAGAAACTCGGGGATTTTGGAATCCCATGTGGTGTGGAATCATGTCTGTCTCAAAGTGCGTAGTAGACTGAGGAATGGTGGTGTGGTGTGGCTGGGAGTCAGTATGATTGATGGGTTGAGAAGCATTCTTAAGGGCTTGCTCCATTGTCATCAGTTTTACGAGCTGCTTGCGTTTCTCATTCAGTATAGTTTTGCCTATTCTTGTGTAAAAGCTGTGGTTTTAAATCTGCAAAAGCTGTGTTTAGAAACCCTGCATCCATCCACCTAGTTTAGAGTTTTTTCTTTTAATTGTTGCATAGTGGTATTAAAAGTGCCAGATGCCATTCAGGCAGGTTGTAGTAAATGTACATTGCTGTCTACACTGGGACGGTTCATGTGTTGTTTTGTTGCCCTATTATCTGATCATACCACTGTTACTAGTGGAAATCAGATAGTTTGGGGTGTCTCTGTTAGAGATGACATTGCAGGTGCTGCACTGACTGGTTCCTAGGGAAGATGCCCCATGGTGCCATTGGAGAGAAGAGGGCCTGAATGCTGGGATGTTCCAGAGGTAAGAGTCTGAGAGAGGATTGCAATGGAGCAGGATCATGGCCTAGGGCCTCCTGAGCTGCCTCAGCACAGGAGAGAGGAGTCCCAATGGGACCACTTCCTGTGGACAGCTGAGTGATGAGTTTTGCCCCCTCCCACCTCCTGCCTTCATTTGCAAACTCCATCCAGCTCAGCTTTGCTTCATTTCTGGAGCAGAATGCAGGCTGTTTACTCTTTGGCAGCAGCTGAACTTCGGGCCTCCCAGGAGGGGGAGTAGAGGAGCCTTCACTGCTGGCCTTGCATCCTTGTGTGGCTGGGAAGAGGCTGCTGTGGTGCTGCCCAGAGCAGGAAGAGGATCAGTCTCTAGGCCCACTAGTGCTGATGGACTTCCCTGGCTGGAATGTTCGTCAAGGCTTGGCATAAAACATCACATTATTCATAGGCAGAGATTTTCAGATACAGCTTTTAGTTAAAGAAATTAATATTTTATACAGTGATATTAATAATGGAAAAGTTGACTTTGAAGTTTGAAATTACCTTTGGTATCATACAACTGACAAAAATTTTAACAGCAAATAGGTGGATTCTTCAATTATCACACCTTTTAGCCATCTAAATTATGATCATCTACATTCAGGATTATATATTGTCAATAAATTATCTTCTTAAAATCGTTTAAAACATTTTTCTGTCCTGTCTTTATTTAATGAGCATTTGAATTCTCTTTTGTAACTACAATTTTTGGGTGAGAACAGAGCTCACAGTGCTCTATTGGAGCAAAGAAATCTCTTGGGTTGAACTGAACCTAGGGAAATTCTCTGGCTCAACTTTGATCCAGTTTTTTTAACAACCAGAGTGATACGGTCAAATTCAACTTTTCAATTTTCAGAGTAGCTATGAAAGTAATGTGAAAGGCAGCTTTTGCTCTGTTTCACAAAGCCCCAAATCAGACAATAGATTCCACAACTTGACAGTAGAATAAGACCTGGTAACTTTCTGAATTCCCACATTTGCTAGGTTTTTTATGCCATCCTTTTTGGTCTCAGCAATGATGCCAGCACTGCAAATTACTAGAGAGTAACTGTCATCCAGCATTAGGGGTCATTTTGGCAGCCAGAAAAGCCAGTGTGTTTGTGATCTGGATTTATTGGAAAGACTCCTGGGCACCTTTTTGTCTAATCCTGATGTCCTGATGTCTTTTCCCCGTTTTTTGTTTAACACCTTTTCCTAGTGGATTTCCTTTCCAAAACACTTTTTTGGGTTTTTTTTTTTTTTTTTTTTTTTTTTTTTTTTTGGTTTTTTGGGTTTTTTTTTGTGGTTTGTGGTTTGGTTGTGTGTGTGTGTGTGTTTGTTGTTGTTTTTTGTTTTGTTTTTGTTTAGTTTAGTTTGGTTTTCTTTGACCTATTTTACAGGAAAGTGTTTAGAAATTGAGAAAATCAAATAGACACCATACCAGTTGACCTTAAAATTCTGAAGTTTACATTCAGTTGTAACTGAAAATACATGGCCAGTGTATGTGGTTAATTCCTCTCAAATTATTTTTAAGTAATTTTTTTTTTTAATTGGCTTTATGTTGATTTTTTTTTCATTTTAAGAGATTTGCAACTGCTATTAAAAATTTCTGGTAGGTGTAGTGGGAACTAATTTGCTGATGCAATTTCAGTATGTGCATCTGGTAATATCTTCAATATGTGCCTGATGGGGATACACAGAGAGCAATTTTTCTTCTTGAAGAAGGGACTTAATTCTGTAGTAATACTGGACTTCACCTGTCAGTGCAAGGCAGAAACTCTGTCAGCTGTTCTCAGAACCTTGCTATTATGGTGCATGGGGTCATGGTAGGCAGAAAAAGTCTTGCTTCTTACACCAATATTCATACTGTAGAAATGGCCCAGTAAGGTGTCACTCACGATAGCCTGTTCTGAATATGGACATGTACATACAGTTCTTAGATTTGATGTACCTTCAGAGACCCATAAATAATGTCTGCATTCTAAAGTTACAGAAAAAAACTTTGTGACTTACCAGATTTCCAGCATAAACTGAGGGCAGGGGAATGAGTATAATGCATTCAAGTGGTGTCTATTTCAATAGAGAAGAAAGAGTAAAGGCATCTAAATTAGGTCTGTTCTCCACATCTGGAGCAGTTTGTCTTTCTGTTGTCTCTGGAGGACTGTTTGGGACATTCATGTCTTGATTTAGCCACCTAAACTAGGTGAAATTCTCCACAAATTAGTAACTTCTTCTATACTAGAATGTGCATGACGTCCCAGTGTGACCATACCTTCTCTTCTTGATTTAGTCAGAAAGAAAAATAATGAACAGGGAGGAGAGTAAGTAATTATATTGACCAACAGTTGATTTGAAGCTCATAGCTTCTAAGACTACTATACTTCATGCTTTGGATCAGTTAGACATTGTTCTGTTGGCTATACATTTTTGAGGTTGTCTTTGCCAGTGTAAAGTCTCATGAACATTACAATATTATGGGTCCTGCATATGTGCTGTAATGGTTAACTGCCACACACAGAATCATAGAACGATTTGGGGTTGGAAGGGAGCTTTAAAGGTCATCTTTGGTGATGCCAATAAAGGTGTCCCTCGTATTGCAAAGTCATAACTCCAGGTCCCATACCAGACGCACAAATAGTCCATGAGCTATACATCTGGTTGCAATCAAAACGGGCAGTTCGATTCACAAATAGCACAGTTCATTGAGTGCAACAGATAAGGTTCTTTTGGATGGCCAGTGACAATGCATTAACTGCAGAGTAGCTGTGTATAGCTGTAACAATGTAATTGCAATCACAAGCTTAAAATCAGGGCCAACACTCAGCATATTTGAGGACCTAAGGCTTACCAAAAGGTGTCCCATCTGGGGAGAGCAAGGAGAGCAAATCCATCAATCTGTCCTGCAATTTCACACTGAATTCTCATCCCCTGATTAGATGCAAAATTGGGGTACATTTTATAACAACTACTGTGTGAAGTGCTGTGGATGGGGCTGTGGTAAAACCTATCACTGTTTGTGGGCACATTGTATGGAATTCTTCTTTGTAGGAGGTGTTACTTGATTTCTAAAAAATATGTCTGTGTGTCAGGTTGAGAACCTGACCATGCAGACTGCACCTCACTCCACATTCCCCCCTGCCCCCCATGCCATGACAGCACAAACCACAAGCCTTCCGCCTGATTTCCACACCTGCATCACAGGCTCCATCCCATACTGAGCTATACCAACACCTCTCCATGACAGGCGGGGTTAGAACTAGAGATGATATTTAAGGGTTTTTCCCACTCAAAGCATTTTATGGTAGGATGTGATCTAGTTCCAAACATGCTGCAGTGAGCAGGTGTATCAGATTGCTTAAACCCTCATCCAATCTGACCTTGACTGTTTTCAGGGATGGGGCATCCACAATCTATCTGAGCAACCTCTTCCATCGAGGTTTTATCACCCTTATCTTTAAAATTTCTTCCTTATATCTAGTCTGAATCTACCATCATCTAGTTCAAAACCATTACCTTTGTCTTTCTGCTACAGGCCCTACTAACAGATTTGTCCCCATATTTCTTGTGACCCTCTTTCAGGCACTGGAAGACCACAGTAAGGTCTCCTTGAAGTCTTGTCCAGCCTGAACAGACCCAACTGTTTTATCTGTCTTCATAGGAGGCATGCTCCAGGCCTCTGATCATTTTTGTGGCCTCCCTCTAGTCCTGCTCCATCAGGTCCATGTCTCTCATGTGCTGAGGACCCTAGAGCTAGACACAGCACCCCAGATAGGTTGCAAATACACATTCACAGTCACACAGTCAGAATATTCTGAATTGAAAGGGACCCACAAGGATCACTGGATCCAGCTCTTAAATGGATGGCCCATAGAGGGATTGAACCCACTACCTTGGTGTTGTTAACACCAGGCTCTAACCAACTGGTTCATGTCCAGCCTGCCATCCAGCAGTACCTATGAGTCCTTCCCATCAGCACTGCTCTCCATCTGTTCGTTCTCAAGCCTTTGTTGATATCAAGGGTTGGCCTGACCCAGGTGCAGCACCTTACCCATGGGCCCACTTCTTGAGCTTGTCCAGGTATCTCTGGATGGGATCTGTCCTTCAGGTGTGTCAACAGCACCACTCAGCTTGGTGTCACCTGCAAAGTTGCTGAGGATGCACTTGATCCCTTTGTCTATGTCACTGGTATTAAGCAATCCTGGTACCAATATGGACACCTGAGGCAGCCACTTGTCACTGATATCCATTCAGACATTGAACCATTGACCACTGCCCTCTGGATGCAACCATCCAGCCACTTCCTTATCCAATAGACAACCCATCAAATCCTTCTCTCTCCAGTGTAGAGAGAAGAATGAGGTGGACCATGGCAAAGGTCTTACAGAAGTCCATAGATGACATCTGTGGCCCTTCCTTTGTCCACTGTAGTCACTCCATCATAGAAGGTCACTGGGTTGGTCAGACAGGACTTGCACTTGGTGAAGCTGTTCTGGCTGTCTTGAATTACCTGCTAAAGCTTGGTGTCTAGGAGGAACGGTCCTATGCTCTTCCCAGGCACAGAGGGGAGGCTGACAGTTCAGTAATTTCTTTTTAAAGGGTAGCCTTTCTACCCTTTTAAAAGTTGGGTACAATGTTTCCCCTTTCCCAGTCACCCAAGAACTCGCCTGTCTGATACCAGTTTTCACGTATCAAGGAGCTTGTCTTACCGGCTATGAGTACATTACTGTGTACTCAAGTTCTCTCCTCTCCTCTCCTCTCCTCTCCTCTCCTCTCCTCTCCTCTCCTCTCCTCTCCTCTCCTCTCCTCTCCTCTCCTCTCCTCTCCTCTCCTCTCCTCTCCTCTCCTCTCCTCTCCTCTCCTCTCCTCTCCTCTCCTCTCCTCTCCTCTCCTCTCCTCTCCTCTCCTCTCCTCTCCTCTCCTCTCCTCTCCTCTCCTCTCCTCTCCTCTCCTCTCCTCTCCTCTCCTCTCCTCTCCTCCTCTCCTCTCCTCTCTCTTCTCTTCCTGTGGGAGGAGCTTTGCTCCCCCAAATCTCTGCTTTGAGGTCCATCCACTCATGAGGATACACAAGTTTGCCTGAAATAGATTTTTAATCCACTGTCTCCTTTTTTTTTTTTAATATGCCTTTTACATTTATAATATTTATATATGAAATAGTAAGGAGGATCATTGAGAGATTTACCCAGTGCATCCAGTAAAGTAAACGTGGAGGTATTGCACAATACAGTATTGTTGGACTTGTTTTTTTAACTCTCTTCCAATCTAAACTACAAACTAGACCACACATGCTGTTAAAACAAATCTAAGTAGGACATCAACCCTTTTTTGGTCCTAAGAGAAGCAAAAGTAGTGGAGAAGCCAACTGATTCCTGATCACCTATTAAACCAATTAGAGACAGGTTTTAAATAACCATATTCTGTGAAGACCATGAACCATACACACTGTCAATATGTACAAGAGGATAGGGTCTTCCCCTTCAACCTCTCTGCCCCACACACAACTTCCTCCTTTGTGACTGTCTCCAGTAGGCAATGTGATTTGGCCTTAGATAAGAACACTGTGGGAGTTGTGCTAAGATGAGAACACTGGGCAGGAATTTCATGAGGAACTCTCAGGATGCTCGCATAATGAATGCATTCTAGACATGGAGAAGCTGTGGTGATCAAGGTTGATTTGGTTACACGTCAACCTGCAAAAGGGTATAAAATGCTGCTGGAGTCAGGCAAAATGGTTTTCCAAGGCTGCACTCAGCTTCTGAGTGGATCCTGTCCCCAGCAGGGATGCCTGCACTGTACATCCAGCCTGAGGACAGGGAAACATTCACTTTTGGAAGATTGAGTAAAAGTGCTAAAACCTAACTACATGAGGAGATAAAATTCTAAACTACATAGGTACTTTGTTACTTTGCAATTGTACATTCTGTAAGGCCAAAGGCTGTAAACCTATACATTTGTAGCTGAACTTATATTATAACCCTTAAGACATGGTTATATTATATACTTCATTGACTATACTTAGATACTGTATTAGCAATAAATCTAATAATAATAATCATCCTGAAAATCAGTATCACATTTCTCATGCCTGACAAGAGTCTACTACTCTTCCATGTCAAACCAATTTCAACCATTACAGTTTTATGGGGACTCTTTGGTGGACATGTCAACATACATGTACACAGAAGCACTTAGATTTTTTGTTTGCTAGATTGTTTTGGTTTGTTAATGTTTCTACTTTCAGATTTTTCAAATGCTTACAACTACCCAGAAGCAGATTTGTGTTTCATTTTCTGGATATGCTTCTTTGAAATTTGTATAATACGAGCTTGTAAGAAATCAGAAATTCTGTGTGTTTCTACAGGTGAAGCATGAAGAAATGAGTAATTTTGTGAGTAAGCAGAGTTCCACTCAATATGGACAAAAATAAGATGGATGAAAATACAAGTAGTCGTTTCTCTTTTTTTGTCATTTCAGATTGTAGCAACACAAGTATAACATGTATTCTGTAAAGGTAACACCTAATTTGGTCTCCCACTTCTACTCCCAAATTCAATTTCTGTATTAGAATTTGAAGATGGCTGTAATGAAACATGCCATTCAGAAATATATCCTCAGTGTGTTCAATTTAGTAGCTATCCTTGATGTATCCTGTGATGATATTTGCCTATGGCATTGTTTACACACAAAAGTAGCTGTGATTAAAATAAAATTGTCTTTCAAAACAATTTGATTAAAGCAATAAAAATCTAATTCAGCATAAATTGGGAGTTAGCAAACTGACTTTGGGTGTTTTCCAGTAGGTCTCTTTAAGCACAGCTGGCTTCATATAATCAAGAAATGGTGATGTCTTTATTGAGTTGACCTGTTGTAATGTATTAATATTGTGTTTTATTGGATTTGTAATCACGTGGTTTGTCCTTGCTCAGCCGTAACCCAACTCTGTTCCCCACCCACTTTATCCCTGATTGGATGGTGTCTTGTCCCTGCCTCTGGGCCCTGCCCCCTGGGGAAAAAGCCCCCATATGGGTGGGGCTGAGGGCACTCTGGCACCGGCGAGCTATTGGGAAGATCTCCAGCCAAGCAGGGCAGGGCTGGAAAATAAAGCAATATTTTCACTCCTGGACAAAGAGCAGGCTCTTTCTTTTTGCCATCAGCGGTTGTCTAGTCTCGTGAAGAAATACCACATGGACCTGTTGTAAAAGAGTGTCAGACTTGTTTATTACACCTTCTTAGATGATTTTCATTCTTTCATTTTACTGAAACAAAATGTATTTAGACTAAATAGTGTGCTAAACATGAAGTAGGCATGCAAATATTTCAGTGTCCTGACCCAGATTATCAATTCAAATAAATCAATGTTACTCAATAAATAAACTAAGTGTGCTCAGGCAAAGTTTTGCTTTAATTTAACTAGGTCTTTTAAACCTTATAAGGTTTATATATATAAGTTACAATCAGTGTAACTTTGATACAATCAGCAGCCTACACTCCCTTAAGTCCACTTGATTTTTTGCTTGAAATATCAGAGGAGATATTAAGGTGGATTTCTGTATGGAGAGAAATAGCATGGATAATTAGTGGATTTTATTAGGAAGAGCAGCTATATTCATACAGGTAACATGTATTTTTCTTTCTACATGTCATTTAAAATTAAAAGATGCCAAAGCAGTTAGTAGAATTCTCCTCCATACCTCTACCACACCTTTAGCTGTGGTGTCTGAATACAGGGATGAAAGAAAAATGTCCTTGTCTTAAAAGTTTAATTTGCAAAAGTGATGAATGATACAATTACTTCCTTATTAGACACACAGTCTGAAACATTTTCAGACAGCCTGGTTTTCAGAATATGGTCAGCACCTAACCTTTGAAAATCAGATTTTTTAATTTGACATTCAAACAAAGAATCATTCACAGTCATGAATAGCTTTGAAAACATATCTCCTTTCTGTAGCTAAAAAACCTTAGGGGCTTCAGAGATGACAGAGAAATAGTTAGTCATAAACTCGTTATTGTGCCAAAAGCAAGCATTATAGTATTGAGGTGGGAGATCTCAGTAACAACATCACATAATATCTGTGGCTTTCTTTTCAGGTGAATTATTAAATGTGTTCATTTTCTGGTTCTATCAAAATAGACTGAGCCACCCGCTGTTTACAGTTGTGTTGCAAATGAGTATATCATTCTTCCTACAAATAGCAATCATTCTGTGTGTTCATTAAAGGTGAGACCTTTCTGCTTGCCTGAGGTGACTGGTCTTTTCAAAGTTCTGCAATAGGGATGGATCATCTCTAGGGTGACTGTAAATATGAGGCTAAAGTTGTTACTGTGGGGAAAATGGTTAGCAACAGCGGTGTTCTGGAGATTTCCTTGACTCTAGGAACTAAGCTGTATGCTAGCATCATGCTGTTTTCTGGAGCCAGACCCAATATCCATGGCTGGATAGTCCAAACATGTCCAGAGATATTACACATTAGAGATGGAAAAGAAGTTTCAGAACATTCTCCATTCCTATTGCAAGATTATGCACTCAGTGTGATATTAGTCCTTGTATTAAATTTTACAATAGTTTATTTTGATCTATTTTTAAATGTCCTACATGCTAAGTTAAGGTGTTTTCTATTGTTTACTATCAAAAGGCTTCTTTGTTTGGAAACATCTTTTATATCTGATGTAAATTTACCACCTTTAGGTATGATTGTACATAGCTATTATTTAATTTTCCTACCCAGGTATCTTTCTAGAAGTATTAACTCCCATGGAATACACAAAATTAATTCCTGGGGTAGTGATTGGCATGATACCCATGCCACTTCAATTCATTAAACCACATCTCTTTGTGTAGCATTGTTTAGTTACTTTTATCTAATGTGTGTATTCAGACCTTATACTAAGTTGAAGAAAACTAGGCTTAGGATTTAGTGTAAAAAAGTTGCAAATGTTCTTGTAAAATCAAGTTAATAACATTTAAATTTTCTTCATTCTGTTCTAACATCATCTTCATACATTCAACCCACAAATCTGTTTAGTACCTGCTTCTTTCTATTATTCACAGCCTTTACCCCATTCTGGATACCCTGTTTGTGCCTATGGGCTACAAGCTGTTACATAAAAAATTAAAAACAGTGGAAAAATACTTTGTAAATTAAGATTGTCTTGTGAGAAAAGTAGCCTTACAAGTTTATACCCTGTCTTTGCTTTCTACTTTTGCCATTTGCTTCTTTAAATTTAGCTGTAAAAGAGAGAAAATTCCCCATTATCTGCTTGAGTCTTTCTTAAGATCCAAATTGGTTTTCTTTCAACAAAAGTATGAGTTAAGTTCATGAATACTTGCTTTTGTTATATTGTTTCATACCAGTGGGAAGATGCTATAGACTTGCTGTAGAGTTAAGGTTTTGCAATATACCCATGGTACTTTCTTTTGGGATTGCAAAGCTTGTCCTGCTTTAAAACTTTTTATAATACCCTGTTCAAGGGATATCTGTAGTACATAGCTGGTTTTAACCTAAATTTAACCTAACATATATATCTGCATTAAATATTGGGGCTTTTTGACAGAAAAGTGGGATCATTAACTGATCACTCTTTTTGGGTAATGAATTCCAACATGTTATTTATCCTCAGCTCTAGTGAATTCTTGCACACTGAAAAGTTTAGCAGTGTGTTCTGATGTGGATAATCTGATGCTTACTGCTAATTTCCTCAAAGAGAGATTAAAGGGTCATATATGCTTGTAGCTAGAACTAATGTCCTTTAAATATTTTCACCATTTTTTGTTCCACTAAGGAATGGTTGCCTCTTTGTGATGGCATCTTTATATTTATTTTCCCTATGCCTAATTTTTTTTTCCCTGGCATTTTTCCCACTCAGGCCCTTTCTTTTTCCCTCTTATTTTTTCGGTCTTTGCTCACATTTAGTGAAAAAAACAGCGGAGAGAAGGTCTTCTACTTGACCATGTTTACTGATACTGCTATGGCCTCTCCAGGAGCCTTTTACCAACCTTCTTAACTGAATTTCCCTTTGCAAAACTATTTATTAAAGATAAAAAACATTGTACAAGTGGATGCCTAGATATAGTTGTGTGAGAATTTTTCAAGATCTTTTGGGTGGCCATCCTGAAATCTCTCTGTGGATTTGGGATTGTTCCAGAAACCAGAAGTTACAACCAGGTGGGGAAATTGTAGCCTGAATGACACACTACAGATGTGCATGGCTCAGAGAAGATAGTTCAGAGAAAGCAATTTGAATGAATCCATATGGAGTGCTTAGTGAATTATTAAAGAATATGGCAAAATATGTTTGCTTGCACATCATTTGAGAACAGAAAATGGGTCAAAAACTGTCAAACAAGAAGGTTGTTGTGGACAGTTCAGGCAGTATTAGGCTTCTTTTAGGTGGAATGTGACCTTGCTAACCCTGAAGTGTGAGTTAACCTTTGATGTTCAAGGGGATTCCGAATTAGGCAAACATAGTTCATCCAGGCTGAGACAGTAGCATGTAAGTGCCTGGTGCAAACTCTCCCTTCAGTCAAACCAGGCCTGGATTGTAACCATCCTTGAAACATGCAAGATCTAGTAAAATAATTTGAAGAAGTGGTCAAGTGTTAACCAGACATCTGTTTCTTTAAAAAAAAAAATATATATTTTTATATATATATATATATATATGGAAATAAATTGGAGGAAAAATGGTAGACTTCACAGAGAAGAGAAATTGCACATTTCTCCTTCCTTCTTCCTTGTTTTTGAACAAGTAATTAACATGGATTGAACTACCATTGTCATCATTCTCATGTTCACTTTTATTGTGGTGGATCACAATGAATAAATGAATAAAAAACCTTTGGGGTTTTACATATATTGATTTGACAGCTCAGCAAAAGAGAACAAGTGGAGTTTATTTCAGAAAACTTGAATGTTGTAGGGAAAATGTTCTGATAATGGGTGAAAAGCATCATAATTATTCTCCACTTTAGGCCTTTCAGATTCAGTGTAATCACAGTAATGTTTATGTCTGCAGGATGTCTCCTGATGGGAGAATTTCCACTATATATTTCCACTATATGTAATAAATAAGTTAATGTTCTCAGACTGCACAACTGAAAAGGCATAAAAGAATACAAGTTTCATTTCTTCTGAAATAGATAGGCATTCATTATCATTATGGATGAAAATCACCCCTGTACAAATAGCCAGAAAAAAAGTCCTGTATAACCTCTTCGCAGAACTACGGCTGAAGTGCTTAAAACTGGGCAGTTTTAGGGTTGAAGAGGAGTTTCTATTTAGTCCATCTATGTTCAGAAAGATTTTATTGACGGAATCAGATTTTTGTCCCTAAGAAAAACTGGTGGAGATGGGGTTTGTTCATTGAATTTGCCCTGAAAATAGTAAGGGGAAAACTCTTGTCCACATCAGCAATGTGGTGAAAATCCAGTTGCAGATGAGTAGAATCATAGGAACCATTTTCATCAGCAAGTATTGTCCTGCAATTTGGGTCAATATTTCCCCAGGAATGAAAAGCTATTAGTCACATGCCTGCAAGCTTTCTCCCCATGAATAGCACTGGATTATTTTTATCTGCAATTGATTTTTTTTTTTTTTTTTTTTTTTAACTGGAATATGTTAAATGAAACTAAATTTAGTAAAAGAAAATTATTAGAGCTGCTTTTTATTTGACAAAAATAAAAATGTATGGCTTTTTTTTCCCTCAAAAATTCAAATGAGCCTTCCCTTTAATTCAGCTTAAGTGGTAGTGTACAAGGTCATTCATTTAGAAATAGGGTAATTTCCTGTGCTTTACTAAGTCTTGTTTTGTAAATATAGGAAAGACAGAAATATTAGAAAGCCTTCTATGATATATAATGCATACTGTGTTTTCTGAACTGTCAAGAGCACAGTTCTCTCAGTGCCCTTTCTTTGCTCTCAACCTTAAGTATTCATATTCGACTGCTGCTCTTATCACATGGCTTATCTGTGGAATGAGCTAGTCCTGTTCCAGGAACAAATTCTTGTGCTGGATAAGGTCAAGTGAAATAAGGTTTTGGTGACCAAATTTTATTCTTTCATCATTGTAGATCATGAGAAAGTGTACTGATTTTCATCAGTGAGAATCCTTAATTGGACCGCGGGTCTCCAGTGATTGCTTTGTAGTGTCATAAATCATCTGTGATCCACTTTTGAAGTCACAGAAACATCTCCGTATGTTTGGTTCTGTTGTGTTTGTCTCTAAATCTGGCTTTATATAATTTTAACAGAATAACATGCTTTGGGCACCTTTCATTTTTTGTCCTGGTAGAGGCTAATAAGCCATTAGGGCTGTTTTATAACATGGTGAGTACTATTTTGCAGTGTTTCATTAGCCACAAATCCACAACTCACCTTCAGGAATTCCGAATAACAGACTAAAGGTATTTTTGCAGCCGTTCTATGGGACCTCATGAAAGTCTTGTTCCCATTAAAGAGAAAAAGAACCTGACCTTTTTATAAATCAGTTCTTTTGACAGGCCTCTATAAAGCAAGAAGACTCATCTCTGAATCTAAGTACTGACCATTTTATCCATATGCTTGTGGATAGTTCAAATATCATCTCTCTTGTACTTTTTCTGTGGGATTGAATGAAGTGAACTCCTTCAAATAGGATATAATATGCTCCAAAATGCTTTGAATGGCTGTTCACTTAATAAAACATTGCCTAAAGCAATACTATCTTCTGACTATTATATGGTGTTTCATGAGTTGACTTTTAAATTGAATTCCCTGCCATCTCTATGTACCAGAGAACATCTTGAAAAAATCAAGCTACAAATAGTGACTGTTTTCTAAAGGTCAAAGAAATTGTAAGGGGGGGGGAAAAAAAAAGTAAGTATTTTCTGAAAAGAAATATTCAGGAAGCCCTGAATATTTATATACTGATATCATCTTTAGACCTCCAGGGTGTTTCAGAGTACAGACAGCTACAGTTTTTAATAAAAATGTTTTCCAAATGGAACTTCATGTCTCTTTTCAGATATATATATAAAAGATTAGTTTCCCAACTCATACTTCTTTGTTTGAGTTTTGATAGTTAATGTTTGGTTCCTTTCCAAAACAATTTTCTGTCCATTTTAAAAGTGCTAAGGCTTGGAATATAGAACTGCCAAGGACTGTTTGGTAAAACATATGCTAAAGACTTGCCTGCAAGGTAGTGAAAGGGGATAGATGGTTCACTTGTAATGATCTCTGTTTGCATGACAATGTTTTAGTACCTATTAGCTGGTGAGAAAATGTGTGTTCTGTACTGCTATTTTAAAAGTGCAGTTGGTTTACTCAGCATTAAGTCAGTGTGCAGATGACTGCTCATCTGCTCTGAATAATCCTGTGGCAGTTTTTCAACCTTACCAGGATGGACCAGCATCTACTGTTCTTGTCATGGTGATGAGATACCATATATCTGTTTAAGTGGTGGCCTTGCTCAGCATCAGTCCGTTTGCATCTGTGAACTGTATCACTGTACCATATTTTCTATGGCTGAGACATAAGAGTAATTGCTTCTGCTTGCCATCTGGGAAGAACTGAAAGATCATTGACAGGAAATATTTCCAAAAACATAATTAATGCACTTGGACAGTAATCCAAGGTCTGTGAAATGTAATGACAAATAACATCTTTCTCTAAAGAGTACAAAGGCCAGGTGGAAGGTGAAGAAGCAAAGAATATGAAGTCCTTGAATAATATCCAATGCAAACACTTGCAGGTATAATCCTGTCTTGGTCTTTTGTAACTGGCCAAGAATTGGGCAGTGATGTGATGAGAGAGTGTGAGACAAGACAGCAACAAAGTGGTAATGCACACTTCACAGCAACAGTCTCATAGGCCATCCTCCCCGTTCAGGTTAGCTCTCTTCTCATTGGTAGTGAGAAGCTGGATTTTCAAATGCAGTCACCCATGTGTTTCTGCATTGCTGTGGGGGAGTTGCTCCTGTGCTCACGTGGGTGGACTGTGAGCAGTGGCTTGGAAGCTGGGAGCTTGGGAGCTGTCTTGCACAACCAAAGATGTAATCACCATTTAGGCACAGTTGCTATTGTCACAGAATTAAGATTTTGTCTGTGTTGGCTGGACACAATGGCAAGCAAAACAAATACGGGTTGTAAGATGTCATAACTTGTGGAGGTTTTATGAATTTGAATCCTGTCACACACTGTCTGTCTTCTACCTTGTCCATAATGACCATCCAGGCAAAACCCCAGATACTGTGTGGACCCATAGCAGGACACATACACATTGATAATACAATCTGATTCTTTAGGGCTGAGTGCAGAGACAAAAGAGCTGTTTGCCGTCTGTTTATAATTACTTAAATTGTCTTTCCATCTACTGGAGAGACCAAGGCAGGTGCTAAATGGGACTTAGACAAGCTCCGTGTGAACCACATGTGGACACACTGTAGCCTCATCAGAAAAGTGGCTGTGTAGCTTCAAGAAGCAGCAATTTATATTTGAGAAAAGAGTGAGAGCCTCATTTGCAAGCACTTAAAATGTAAACTTTGGGGGCTCTGCAATTTGTGTGGTTGACAAGGAGCATGGGTTAGTGGAATTCTACTTCCAGGACTTCAGGCTTTGTGTGCAGCTCCACAGGTGTACAGAAAGACTAAGATATTTTGGGTCACACCTGGAGGTGGAACTGGGAGCAGTGGAAAACAATTAGGAAGAAAAAGACATCCTCACCTTGGAGAAAATCACTAGAGGGTGACAGAAGCTTTGTTGTTTCAATCTATGTTCAATCTTAGACCAGGTAAAACCAGAGAATATGTGGCAGGGAGAAAGGCTTAATTTCTAAAAGGTGGGCTATGGGTTGCTTGTTTGCATTTTGGCCATAAAGAATGGGACTGGAGGTATTTTTTTACATACTGGGTCAGCTTTTCCTGGGCATTTCTTGAACTTGGGTTTGAAAGGAAGCAGCGAAAAAGAAAGACCCAATTTCTCAAAGAGAGTCTATGCAACAAATTAACCTTGAAAAAAGAATGTTGTCTCTGCCTTGAAGCAAAAGGGCTGTGGAGGAATGGGCACAAAAGATTCCTTGCTCGGTTCTTCAGCCTTCAGACAGTAAGAAAACAAAGCACTGAAAACAGTGCTGAACCCTCTCATCTGTCCTTCTGAACAAAGATGTGGCGTAAACAAAGGAGAACTCATGCTAGTGGAAATCTCTAGGTGTTGCTGATTTAGTTTTGCATAAAGTGTGGCTTGACTGAAGCATTCCAGATCATGCACACCTGACAGGTAAAATCACAGTATAATTTGTGACTCCTAAAAACAGATTAATGAATACAATAAAACTTAATGTTTTCTCAGAGATTACATGAGATGAGATGAGATAAGATGAGACAGTGAGGGAAGAGTGAAGGATAGGGAGGAACATGTTTCTTTTAGTTTGTACCTATATCCTGTCCACCTTGTCAGTTTTCACTTCCTCATCCCTAGCTTCAGAGTTCCTTCATCACTTTTCTTTTCATTCCTCTCCAGTACCTCCAAGATCCAAGATGACCTCCTCTTTCAACTTGCTCCAATCTGTGCCACTGTCACTTTCCCATTGTATTTATGTACAACACACTTATTAATATATGTACCATCCATTCCATGTAATTCATGTTCTTCATTTGTAGCCCTTGCTCTTTTCTTTTTTCTTATGCTTTCTTTGTGTAGTCCCTCTTTTGTTATCATTTATGCAAGTGAAAAATTTCCTCAAGAAAGTGTTCTATTGTGATGTTTTCACATTGTTTGTAACAAAGTGTCAAAAGAGTGGGATTGGGGGGGGGGGCGGGGGAAGCAGGAAAAGAATGATAAGCCATAGTATAAAGCTCCAATTAAAAAGATACAGATTACTCTCTGGGCAGAGTTGGAATCTGGTGTTCTCCTTAGCATTTATCTCCTATTCAACATTTCATAAGCAGATGTGTTACCTACACCTGCAGTTTCTGAATGTTTCTGTTATAAGGCCCGTTCTTATGATTGGTGCTAAATTTGCCAAATTGCTTTAACTGTTCAGGCTGAAAGCTTTTCATTCTGGGTATCAGTTTCAAACAGAATTTAGAGTGTCTTTAAAGTAAATAAAGTGTGCTATTTATGCTTAAGTTAATTTATTTTCAGGTGACTCGCCAAATCTGCAATTTCAAGCAAGGCCTTAAAGAAGAGGGCATGTTACCTTCATGACAGAATGTGCCCTTTGTTCCTTTTTCTTCCTGGGGTGGACCATGCAAAACCTTCAAACACTATTCACAATTTTGGACAGATTTTGTGGGGGGCTTTTGGTTTAGTTTGGTTGGTGGGTTGATGGTTTTTTTGGTTGGTTTGTTGGTCTTGGTTTTATATTGGTTTGTTGGTCTTGAGTTTTGTTTTGTTTGTTTGTTTTGTTTGTTTGTTTGTTTGTTTTTAAATAAGTCAGCATAAACTTAAGAATTAAGCAGACACTTTTACCAGAGAGTCCTTGTGTGCTGACTATAAGCCCACAGGAGACTAGTAGCAGCTGGGTACAATTTTTCTCCCCTCAATTTGTGCTTTTCAGTGTTTGTTTGACCCTTTTGAGTAGGAAGTTGCAATGAAAGAGGAACTGGTTTCTTCTTTAAGGCAGAGAATGTCTTCTTTAGCCACTGGATTGTTTCTCTACATGTTCCGCTGCCACCATTTGAGTCAGTGTCTTATTCCATGACCATTAGCCAGATAATTTTCTGACCATCCAAAGAACACGTCCGCAGACAGGTTTTCAGAATGGCTGAGTGCACACAGGAATGAGTAAAGCTGATTGCAGACGCCCCATACAGGCAGTCAGGGTCTAGGTATGCCAAAAGATACCAGCCACTTATTTTTGACAAATATGCTGTTGCTTTTTTTTAGTAGTTTATAGTTGCAGGCTGTGCAGTGAGACTGGAGGGCACTGATCCTGCTAGTGGTCTAGCAAAGGTGTGCTAAGAGCAGCCAAGAGGGAATGGATACTTGTGCATCCAGTGCAGAAGGTTAAGAACATTGTATCAAATAAGCTGGGGGCCTACCTGAGAAATGGGAATGCTGAGAACAAACAGCTATAAGCCATCTGCTTATTAAATGGAGCACAGCTTGTTTGGGTAAGAGGGAGATTTATGTGGCTGTGTGGTAGTTTATATGGGTTGAACAAATGGCACTAAAATTGGGAACTATCGCAGCTTCTCATTCCTGATTCTTGAAAGCTTGATTTTCCAGCTTGAACAATCTTTTTGCATGGGTGTTAAAGAATGTATATGTACAGTTTCATTAACATGTTTGGGATTCACAGTTTTTGCCATGTATGTTATATTAAAAACCCTTCTAAAATACCTTGAAACTTTGAAAAATATTTTCAGGACCTGTTCCTTGTGTCTCTTGGCCCATTCAGCTAAATACATTGACTGCCACAAGGAAGAGAAAAGTTAAATCTAGGCCTTTTAAAACATATCTAAAATAACTTAGGATCACTTGCACTACTTAAAAAAATTAACTGTTTTAAGGCCCTGTGTCTCAGACTCTGTATTTCACTGAGTTGGTCTGCTGGAAGGCCGCTAAAGTTCTTCCTCATTCACTAGGACAATACACACATATGGTTTTAAAACCAGGACAGTTTCATAATTTTCAGAATTCATCTTGCCTCTCCTGGACTTCATGCAGGTATAATTTCTGAGGAAATTCCATTTCTTTGGTGGGGGGAGGGAGGAAATACTTCCATGACAGGTTGGCTTTAAAATATAAATGGTGCTGTTTGAAGAAGTTTAAGAGTCAGAAATGCCAGGCTGAATTGCGGAGACTGATTAATGGGCAAGTGATGCAATCATAGCTATGTGATAAATTGCTTGGATATTTCTTTATCAAATGCCCTGCAGTACAATATGTCACACACTTATCACATACACACACATTGCCTACATATGCATGGGCAGTTGTCTGTGGGCAGATCCACGGCAAGCATAAATTGACTGAGATCCTCTGAAATCCCTTCAAGTTCTGGACCTTTACTGATTCGTACCAGTTAAGGACTTGGCCCTTGGTCTCCATGTATGTTCAATAAACTGCAGACCAAACTGATGATTATTCTTCCTAGGGAGTGTTGCAAGTTTCTGGCTCTTATTTGTAAATGAAAAAAACAAATGTTCCAACATGAAACTGGGCTTATATCCCAGTTTTCAGTCATGCTCTCTATTAAAGGATGAAGGCTGTTGCATACATCACCTGAGAAGCATAAATCAAATAGTAATAGTGCTGTTGTTTTCCTAAAGAACTCAGGGAAGGACTTAATTACATTCACGTCTCCTACTGCATCCAACCTGATGTCCTGCGTCAGTTGCATTAAGACTGAGAAATCTTTACCAGGGATACAATGCACATAATGGTTACAGTCACTGATGTAATACTGGCGCCAGTAAGCTTTATTTTATTTTAAAAAATACTACTTTCCATGTACTTCAAAATAGTATAGACATAAAATATTTAAAAAAAACCCAGAAGCTCTGTCTGTGTAATTTGATGCTTAGCCTTAGCAAAACAGGCAAAGTTCCAAATATTTTCCCCTGCTCAAATGGTTTAAAATATGTTTCCAAGGGTGATTTGGCTGGAGAGGAGACCACAGGGGAATTACAAGCTGAAAAGTTTTATTTTTTTGTGGAGATCCGTATTTCTGTGAAGAAACCGCAACTGCTTTTAGAGCTAGCCAGGAGCCAGAAACAAGGTATGCTCAAAAAACATTCACTCAAGTGAACTCTCGTTAATGAAGCTGAAAGCAAAAAACATTTTTCTTAAAATTTGAAAAAAAGACACTGAGACAAGTCCATTGCAAACAGAATACTCCAACTAGTACGTAAGGCCCTGTTCCCGGCAGACTCCTGCCCACATTTCGCCTACCTTGCTTCCTACTCACACCAAATTTTTGCATCACTAACATGAAGAGGGTCATTCTTGCACAAGTGTTTGCCAGACTGGGGCCTCCCTTTGTACTTACCTAGTGTTTCACATGTTCAGTAGGAAGTCAGATCGACTAGAGTCATAAGTAATGCATAATTTTGCATTGCCAAGGGAAGTTTAATTTACAATTTTGTTATACTCATAGCCAAATGTTACTTCTGGCAAAAATAATGTTTACAATGTTGTTTGGACAGACTACAACTATTTTTTTTTTCTTTGGGGCCTGGTCCCTGCACCCCTGTAAAGACAAGAATACTGACATAGCTTTCCAGAGCAAGGTCTCTCTTTCTGCCTTTGTGCCTATGTGTAACAATTTTCTGACTCCTTGGAGGACTTGGCTCATGGGAAGCCTCTGAGGAATCCTTTTGGGAGGCACATGAGCTATCTTTCCTAGCTAGCACCTATCCTACACTGGGCTAAGACCTTGGCAGAGCTAGGTACATTAGTGCTATCTGTGTGCTTGGGCTCCTCTGTAAGCATCACCTACCCTCCTGCACTGGACATATTTTCCTAATATACCGAGATCTAGACTGCAGTGTGTATCACCTTGCTCCATTAAAAAAAAAAAAAAAAAATCATAAACTAGAGCAGCAGTTGCATCCCATCTGTGCCCAGGGGAATCTGAGCTTGGAGCATATGTTGATTTCTGACTGCCAGCTTCGGAGGAAAACATCTCTGGTCACTCTTGTTCAGAAATGTTCCCACCATTGTGGTAAGGCCTTTTTCACAATAACCTGGTGGTTAAAGAGATTGCCCAGGATCTGAAAGACAGGAGCATGCACATTCTTGTTGGCTGGTTCTCTGGCCTCATTAATCTGACATTACTCTCTGCATGATGGTGCAGCTTTGATGGGAAAGTGGGAATAACCTCTCCAGGAAAACTTCTCAATTTACTGCCCTCTTAATCATATTTCAGGAAATAGTTACTTTGTGCAGCATGCTCCCCTATAGTGAAGACTAAAGAGTGGATAAGAGAAAATCTAGTTAATCCTGACCATTTAAGGTAATTCTATGACTCACTTCAGGAGGACTCATGTCCAGCTCTCCCAGAAGAGCAACACCAACAGTCTTCACCTGCATTAGCTGTCTGCGTTGTGGAGGAGTCAGGACCCCGAATGGATTCATACCTTCAACAGGCCCACAATAACCCTAGTACTGAGTTATTATCACTGCAGTTTTAATGTTCAGTTAACAATGAGTTATTGCATAATAAGAAAATTATGGATTGTTATATAGATTCTTGGCCTCAGGGAAATGGCATGTGCAACTATTGCTCTACTTTGATCATTATGCCCTAGAGGTATTGGTATACACACTAAACTCTGATTATATTTTACAACTTTCTCTGTTCTTTTCCTATGTCTAATTCCTTTATGAAAGAAAAGACCAGAAATATTTTTAGCCAACCATGGAATAGCCATGGTGCCACAATACAGGTAGCAGAATGTTTTGCAGAGGTGATCCATCCTTTTAACAGTCCACAAGGAAAATCTAAGATTTATCATTTTATCAAGCATCAAATGATTTTTCATGTGAAATAACTTTTTTTTTTGTCATAAATTAGTTTATTGAGCAACTGGTTTACTTTATTGTTATATTTTCAATGCATCGTAGTTTAGTGCTCTTCCATCTCTGTTCTTTCATTTAGTTTAATGATTTGTACCAAGTAATATCTGAGAACTGTCCTACTGAGGCTGTGCAGAAGAAAAAAACAAAACAAAACACCAAAATGAAACAAACAAACAAATAAGCAAAACCACATCAACAAAAAATAAACAACCAAAACACCATCAACCAAACAACAGTAAGAACTACTAAAAACTTTTTCAAAAGCTACTAATGTAAGCATTTCTAGGTCATTTAAGCATGGTGGTGTTCTGAAGACTGACCCTTGGCAGTCTAATCTCATTGGATCTTCTAGGATAAAGTAGGAAGACTTTTGTCTTGAGAGTTATTGATAGAGCTCCTCAATTTTCACACAACTACTGAAATGAGTCACTTACTCCCGTTCTGTGCCACCAGCCTCCTACTCCAATGTGTGCAGGGGAAAGCACAAGCCAAACTTCTTCATGGCCATAATCAAAGTTCACTTGATGGAAATATTTCTCCATTTAAATAATATCAGACAAGGTTGTTCTAAAGTATGTGAAGAGTCAGACCGTGGAATGCAAAGATTCCTCCACACCACTGCTAAGCATAGTATAATAATCAGAGTGAACATGTCCTCAGCTTTTATCTGTTTACCATAATCTCTTCAGGATAAACCAAACAACCATGACTAACTTCAAAGAGTTCAGTGCACTAATTACACTAACTGGTAATCTCTTCACTGGTTGTCAAGCAGTTCTTGCAGAGATCATAATGTTACACACAGGACACTTGGGGAGCAGGTCAGGACCAGAGCATGTGCAAGATGATGCTCTTCTGAATCAGTCTTCCCAGCCTTCAAGTTCAGCAGTTGCACTGCATTTGTCCATCCTGGTCATCCAATTCCTTTTTGAAAGGGTTTGTATTCCTTTAGACTCTACCACACCCAGGCTGAGGGGTCCATATCTTAATTATGCACTGTGTAAAGAAGTGTGCAAGAGATTTCTCTTGCATCTGCTGCCTCCTTTATTAACAGCTTTGATACTGTGAGAAGCAATGAAGAGCCATTCCTGGTTTGCTTTTTCTACCTTTAAGTTCATCAATATACCACTCAGAAGTCTCTTTTTTCAGACTGAAGGTGCTAGTCTGTCTAATCTCCACCAATTCTTTTCTACTAACAAAGTTACACATGTTGAATTTTTTTTTACCTGTACTAATTCTGTCAGGAATACCTAATTATTAATGCTTGTTATTTTGCTATTTGGACACCTTAATAAAAAAAAGAGACAGAGCACAGAGCAGGATAAAATGAATCAATATTGTCTGTAAATTAGGTAGAACTCCTCACCAAAAAAAGCTGCTCTTTTATTGATGAGAATCCATAAGGCCAGTTCCCCTCTTGAAGATATAACTGGTGTCACCCTTAAGTTGTGAAAGGAAGAGAATTCATCAACCTATGGCTCGGCATTACCGCCGCTGAAATTGACTGGTGTCTGCAAGTCCATTAGACATGTAACACATAGCCTTTCACAGGGGGTGGCATGGGCTTCATTATTAATAAAGTCCTGTGCATACATGCATTGCAACTGATTAGCAAATAATATGTTTTCATGGAAACACTGAGTGTCTTTCTGTGGGGTAGTTTCAAAGGCTCCTTCAAGTTCTATACATCTCTATCAATAGTACAGAACTTAAGTTTTGTACATCCATACCAGTGAGGCATAGTGGGTAGGAATTGATGCTGGTCCTTAGGAGTGGGCCACATGCATATCATTTCAGCCAGTAACTATATTTGATTTTTAATGTTAAAACTACATTGACTGCAAAATCTGTGCTGTGCTTTTCTCCAGTTAAAGGATGATTACATACACAGTGAATCTTTAGGAAACAGTGGAGCTATTCTGCTTGCATTGTCAAACGTAGTGCTGAGGATGAAATATTTCAACAAATCAAGTGTAGTCATCATCACAATTTGTTTTCCCTTTCAACATGGCAAGTACCTTAGCCCAAAGCCTGTTCTTTAGGGGGTAAATCTATTCCATGGTGTATTATGCTGGAATGTGCAGTAAAAATAAATTCACTTGCACAATCTCTAAAAAAACTGCAGCTGTTCAGCTGCATCAGTAAGGAAAAAACACTTGAAAACTTCAAAGCTCTATGGCAAGTTCCATCTGCCTTTCTACCCATGAAACCTAACAACTGTGTCTGCTTTATTCATTAAGTAACCATGAGTCAAGTAGGAACTAATCATGCTAGATATGCTTCAAAGAAATGGGACATTAGGGAAAGTCTGTATTACCAAAAATAAAAAGCCCATAGTTTACCTTGTAAATAAATATAGGCTGTTATACATAGGATAAAGCCAAATAAATCTAAGAATGCTTATATTTTACTTTGAAATATTTTCTGAAGCATTAGAAAGTTGGTTTATGTGTATTTCTTTTAAGACAGTGCCCGCCTTAGAGCAACTGAAAAACACTTGAGACCCCTATCATGGATAAAAATTTGAGGAGCTGCTGAGTGAAGGAGACAGCTGAAAGGAGATGGACAATAAAAGTTACACTTTGACAAGTAATTTCTGTGCTTCCACATGTGAATATGTGCTCAGCAAATTTACAAGGAGCCACTTAAATTTATTTTTCAAAACCATTTATGTGAATTGTGAGGCCTCATCCCACTTCCAGACTTGATCCATTTGGGATCCTTATCTTAGGTGCAAAATGAATGTGACTCAAGATTCAAGAAACACATTTTTAGAAGGGTTAGAACACTTGTGAAATTCTAAAAGTAACCAGAAATTGAAATCTTAGTGAAACTGTGGACTTTTAGTGAATTGCACTGTATCCACAATTTAACAGAGTGCACATAATGAGAACTAATTCTTGAACATTGTAGAAAAATAATGGGAATGTTTTTTAGCTTTACTTGGCAAGCACAGGTTCTTCTTTTAGAAGATGCATTGTAGGTATGTGAGAGCTGTCATTTCTCTTCTGAAACACTGCAGCAAACATTCATTTCCTTCTGGTTTTGAAAGCCCGGAAAGACCAACCCTGAATTGTCTGAATTCCTGTGAAATCCTATGTGTGATTTCCAGGGGTATCAAATAAATAACATCACTGTATTAATTTTTTTACTTTCATCCACCAAAATAAAACCATAATATTTTCAGCAGATAGCATGAAAATATAAAGCGTCAACATGGAGACAGACTATGATAGGTACTGTCAATCAGAAAACTCAGTATATTTTTTAATTTAAAAGATTCCTGTAATACATGGTTGAGCCAGGAGGCTTGGCAAAGATTTTTAAATACTCACAAATGCTTGGATTTAATCTTCCAATAGTTAATATAGATTAAATACTAGTTAAAATTCATGCCTTATTTTTATAATTCAAAATGGTTAAATAAAATATTAGGACCAGCAAGACACACATGCTCTGATAAATTGCAGTGTATTTTTACTAGGTTAATAATGCATTAACTATGACATTGACTGTAATATTGCACTACAGCATTGTGAGATGCACTTTTAAGGTTCTGGCACTTTTATTGTCAAGTCTGGCAGTTTTGCTGGACTTTTAAAAATTATTGTTGTTGTTATTGTTACTGTTAGAGTTAGTGTTAGTATTATTTGTGTTATTTGTGTTATTATTATTATGAGCTGAATGTATGTAGGCTACAGGAGAGGATGTTTTTACAAAGTGACAATACACAAGCTCCTGCTTGAAACAGCTTTACATGCCAAATGAGGTTACGGAGTCTAAAAGCGGGAGCAAAAGTCATTGCACAAAAGGGCTTGTGTCTTAAGATACTAGCCTGGAATTTACCTTTAAGTCAACCTCCAGTTCTGCTTAGACAAAAATGTACGAAATGTCAGTCATGGATAGACAAACTAAGGGTATTGCCGGTCTCTTGACACTGCAGTATTTGGATATGATGGATGTGGAGAAATTTAATCCTTCCAGAGGGAATCAGGTGGCACTGTCAGGAGAAAAAAGTGCAAACAATTTTGTACTGGAAAAAACTTTCTATTTTAGTCTTTCTGTGCCAAAAACATTACAGTCTCCAGCTGTTCTGTGTTAAACAGTAAATCTAGTAGAGAAAAGAATCTTAGAGAAAAAGTCAAACATTGAATAGCAAGTTCTATTGGTTGGATTATGTTTAGATCACATAAAACATGCTAAAAATCATTTCCCAGGCACTGTTAAAACATCTGCTTTCTGGATTAGGGAGCTAGATGTTCAAATCCAAGTTGGGGAAAAAACCCTGATAGCCACAAGCTGTTTTCTTTAAAGGCCCTTTGCTGCAAACAAGTTAACTGAGTGTTTGTAATATTTTCCTACTATCCCAGAAGTCAGTCTGAGCAGACAGAGAAAGAAAGCAGATGTCCTACAGACTGAGACACTGTTGTTCGAAGAACAATGCAAGTAATCTTCAAAAAAACAATTATTTCATTTGGGCTTTCCCTTAAGTTATTCCTCAACTAAAATCTAATATTTTCCTTTGTCCTTTTAAATCCAGAAAGAAGATTGGAAGTGTTTGGTTCTTTGAATTTCCACTGACTGTTTAAATCTATGTATCAGTTTTCCATCAATTCAGGGAATCCAAGCATTCATGCTGGCAGTCTTATGTTTTCCTGTATGCATTACAGATTTTATACAGGTGATTTATTAGTTTCCATTCAGAATAGCACCTCACTTGGGACCATGACTTTTAAGTTCTTCAAATTATAAATGGCAATTTTACTGCAAAAGCAGAGTACAATAGGTCAGCAGGGCATAATTTGCTCTGAAGTGTGCTAAAATCATATGATATCACTATATCTGGCATTCCTTAAAATCCCCTATTTTCTAGACATGTTCTTACTCAAAAAACAAAACATGTTTCTATATTTGTGGTAGTCTAGGAACTGCCTCCACCCCCAAACAAACACTTGAACGCATGAATTAAAGTTCCCCCAATCTGTTTTTTGAAATCTTGTCATTTTAAGCCCATCTCATGATTTTGGGAATGACTCACAGCTTTTTACTTTCAGGAGATCAGAGTACTGTAATGGAATGTAGAAAGCTGGTTACAGAGTGTTGACTTTTTGCCTTCTGTGGCTGACTTGCATAATTGAAGACAGATGAAAATATACTCTGGTCAACATTTTCAGAGCTGTTTTGAGGTCAGATTTGTGAATAGAGATAGCTGAGAACATCTGGTAGTTACTTTTTGGTAACTGACTTTTAATTACTTGTTTGTAAAAAGAATTCCATTGTTTCACCAAAATTATATTCCATATAAATGCTGAAAACATCAATAAAAGACCAAATAATCAACTAAAAAGAAAATCCTTCCTTTTCATGAAAGTGCCAAATATTCCTGATATTCTCCACAGTTTTTTCTTGAGTTTCTTGTATTCTGGTGCTATAACCTGCAAATTACACTGAAAGTGTTTGCTGAATGTTACTAGTACAGAATTAGCTGTCCACAGATTACACATGCTGCAGTGTCTGGCATTTTATGTACCAATTTCAAAACACCTAGGCAAGGGTCACTACTACAGTGAAAGTACAAAGTCTGTCATGCATGCTAATGGCTGAGCTCATGGAAACCTGGAGTATGCATTTGATCAGGTCTCCTAGATAGGATATTAATACTTGTGAATATCCAAACTCCAGCAGACCTGGGTAGGGGAGAAGCGAGCCACTACACATTCATAGTACATTCACAAGTTTTTGTCTAGTAATTGATCATTGAACTCTATCATGAATGTGCTTACTATCAAATTTAGAGGTATCAGCCTGCTTTAGGTGTTTCACCACATGACCGTATCCTTAACACTCACTCAGAAATCACTGGGAATATGCTAATTGTTTCCTCTTGAACACACAATCTACCGCATCAAAGAGTTATACCAAATATTTTATGGAAGTGCCACACTGATGACCCAGTTTTGCAAGGCTGAAGCTAATATATTGCTGAAGACCTCTGAGCCTTATGGAAGCTTTGGTGCAGGAGGTGAGGACAGCCTAGGAGGTCACAGTTAGATTGCATGATCTGCAGTGTCCGTTTGTTGATATGTATCTAGGGTTAATTTGCTTTTATATTTTGAATAACCAGATAGACTAAGACAAGAAATCATTACATACAAACATGACACAAGTTAGGTGGAGGCTGAAATTTTCTACTTAGTTAATGAAACTGAGGGTGTGTTTTAACTTTGCACTTTTTTGGCTTTCAACTTTCTTAAGCTGCACCTCACTGCTGTATCCTGGGAGCTCAAATTAGGCTCACTTTGCACAATAGTGCTTGGCTGGGGTTGAGTAAAGCTTAATGTTGTTCAATTCTGAAGCAAGGCAAGGCAAGACAGCATTTCAGATTTTGGGGATGTAATCTTCAAGACACATAGAGATAAGCAATCTCATTTGGCACAAAGGAGACCATGCACCATGTCATACAGATGGTAGCATTTACACTGTAATTGAAACCAGAGCTGCCAAAGGTTATTTAGCATTTGCAAAGCATCTCAGTAGATGATTAATGAATTAAGGTAGCTTATGATTTTCAGAAAGCTGAGTATTATCACTTTATTTGACAACCTATCCCAAGACAGTTATGTTGCTGTTGAACTTTTTTGTCCTTTTGTCTTCCCTTTATCCTGCTCATGACCACATTTATTCTTTCACCTTCTTACCTCTCCTTCTCTTTCCTGTGTTACCCTGAGGCAGATAGAACGAGAATCCACATGGAAATGAGTCATGTTTCCTGTGTTTTTTCTTTCCCTAGTGTGAGTGTCTTCATCCTTCTACCTGAACACTGACAGTTAAATCTTATTTTATTGGATAAAGACTAAATCTCCAGAAAGGCTTTATTTGTTGAGGAGTCTCTCTGGGATGTTGTTTACTCTAGTTGTTTGGTTTCTCGGTTTCTTGTAAACAAAGATTAAGATTTTGAAAAAGTTTTTTGTTTTGTTTTGTTTTGTTTTTGTTTGTTTGTTTGTTTTGTTTTTTTAAATAACAAGGCAAGCTTTCTAGAAATTACAAAAAATTACTAAAAATGGTAAAAAAACAAGTAACAAAAAAACCCACCTCAGTTTTCTGACTTCAGTTCTATGCTTTTCTCCAATTCCATTTGGTTTTTCTGTAAAAACAAAAACTGATTTCACATTGATTCTGATGAGAAAATGTAGGGTACACAGGAAGCATTATCACCAAAACAATGCTGGGTTTCTTATTTAGTAATATCATTTACAAGACTGAATATGTCTTCTCTTGGAACACACTTGTTTTTCTCCTGTGTTACTAGAGCAATTTCATTAATTGGTTGTTTTCCTACTGGCTGTTATTTAGCTGATCTGTCTTAGTTTTCAGATACTGTGGCATGGAAGTGGAGTCTAGTCACATAATACTGCTGTTGATCCATTTTTGTGCAATGTAATCTTTTTATAAAGCAACATATGGATTACTGGAATAATTATATTGTTGATGTTCAGATTTTTTTTCAAACACAGTTTGTGTATAAAATTAATTCTGAAAGGAATGCAATGGTTTTTCAAGTCTCAACATTCTATAGTTTCAAAATCTTTAGCGTTTATTATGGAAAAGATGTGTAAAGTAAGAAAAGACATAAAACCATGAGGTGATGGTTATGGCATCAGTATCCTCCTTGAAATTTTACCTGTGCGTGTCTAGCACATTGTATATCCAGCACTCTTTCCATTTGAACTGGTGAAAATCCAATCCTTCTCTGCTCCTGAGTTGCCAAGTATAGGTATAAATTCTCCAGTGAGATAAATTATTTCAGTCAGCTGCTTAGAGACACTGTCCAGCACCTTGTCCAACTGGCTTTTTTGGCTCTTTTCTAAGCTGTCTGTGGCCTTTGGTATCTGGGGCAATGCAGAGTACATCAACATGAGCAGACAATTTTGAACATATTGGCCTAATCCCTTGAACTCTTTGTGGGTGTCTAGAAGGTCCAAAATTGTCCCATGCCAGGTGTGAGGAGCACTTCTTTTGTTAAACTTTTCCTAGGTCACACCAAGGGTGAGATAAGGTAAGAAGATCACTGGTAATTGCAGGATAAAATCTGTCAAGAAACTGCATTTTTCTGTGAAATCTGAAACAGTGCATAATAATATTTTAATTTTTCAGTTGTTAGGAGAGCTAGCCCATTTTCCAATGGTTCAGATGAGCGACAGGTTCTTCCACTAACAACAGGAATTGATCTGAGCTTGGAAGGAAACCCACCACAACAGTGAGAACACATCTGGATGTGGAGCTAGTAACAGCTCTTGACAGATATGAAGAAACAACAGAAAAATGTAAAAGGAGCAATAAAAAAGAACAGCATCTATCTCTAGATTACAACACAATCACTGTATTGGGTAAATGTTTTAATTTTTATTTACAGGAGTAAATGTTTCCTTTCTCAGTAATTAGGACAACCAGACACATATAAACCTGCATTTCTCCCTGTAAGTTTCTTCTAAAATGGACAAATTCTGTCTAAATAATTTCATGATTTAGGGAATTACTATATGAGCTATTCTTTGTGTGAGGATGAGTTGTCCTCTCAGTGCCTTCTGTTTCACACCTTGAGTTTGTTTCCATCTTCCCCATTGTGCAAGAAATGGTTTGTTCCCCCCACACAGACCTGGCCCTTGGAGCCCAACTATTTTAATTCCTTTTTCCTGCTTTGTCACTCAAAGCACCCTGATTGAGCAAAGGAGACTTGCTCTGTAGCTGCATCTTTTCTCAGCTTGTATGTGTGCCAGTAGGAACTGCTAAGCCCAGCATCGCCATGGCCTGCCAGAGAGACAGACCCAGCTCTGAACCAGGATTAGGAGCCATCAGAAGTGGTCAGAGTATCCTGTAAAACCAGCATATCATCTAATAACAACCTTTGGCATGTTTATGTAATTTGCTAATACTTCGATGTATTTTTTATTGTGCTGAATTTATGTGGTATACACCAAGTGTACATAAAGTTAAAGTGCAAGTTCTCTGACATTTAAAGGACATTTTAACACAGGAGAAAGTACAGGGCATCCGAAATGCTCATTGACGCAGAAGGCTTCCACAGACACAGCTTTTCTCAAGAAGTTTATAACAAACTGGTGTGGTTCAGTTTTTAGACATGCTTTACATTTTCAAAGAGTAAGGATAAGAACCAAATATTTAACCTAGTAGCTTTCTAAGAGACATGAGTTGGAACCATTCCAGTCCACTTTAACCCCTGGACATAATGTTTACTCATTAGACAGTCGAATGCCAGCTGTTATAACATGCACAGCTCTGCTCCAGCACACTGCACAAGTAGGTGTATTTATACAAGCTTGAGGGATTACTTACAGACAAATAGCACACATAAGATGATGCTAATAGACAGCTACACTATTGAAAACAGAGCAAGGGAAAGGATCCATGTTCAAAAGAATTCTACAGTTTGCAAAATAAAATCTGCAGGCAAATTTCTGCTCTACTCACAGAGAAAATCATCAGGAGCACAACACAGCAAGACTTATTTCCAGTGTGTGTGGCACATTTGCCCTGCAGTTCTGTTTGAAGTGCTCATGAGCCATGTAAAGTGCAGAATTTAAATTTGTTTATTCTTATTTTCCTTGGAGCCCTAAGTCATAGTTCTCCTTTTAACCCTGTATGCTTCCAAGTGTGAAAACAAAATATAAACTAGGATTTTTTTACAAATTACCATGTTTATTTTTCTCTCAGACAGAGTCTGGCCTTGCTCCTTTTTCCATTTCCCTCAACCCAAGTCTATAAAGCCACCTGTCTGTCATTTTGTCCAACCCCTTGCTCACAGACAAGTCTGCTGGGATGCCAACCTCCTTTGCCTAACTTTGGCAACCCCAACATCTTTTCAACACTATGTACATGGTCACGTACTCATCTAAAAGTGCTCTGCAAATGGTAGCTTTCCTGCTGCTCAGACACTCATAGCCTCATCCGATTGCTCTGATTTATGGATGTATGTAATTAATTCAGAGCAAGAAGGTCCCATAACCCTTTCAGGGAGCCACATTTATAAAGCCCATGAAAAGTTTTGGCTCTCTGACTGTTGTCATAGCTATGTATTTTTTATTCCTGTGCCTGATTTAGTTATTGAAATCCCAGTTTATAGCATTTTCCTATTAAATACGTAGTTTCCTAAAGGCCAGTTGAAGCATCTAAGCCCTTGGAATGAAAAACTGTTGAACATTTGGCAAATATTTGGTATCCACTTTACAGCGGTAGAAGTTACTCTGGATCATTACAGTTGTTGGAAGCAGTCTTTCCAGGCTGAAGAGGTATTGTTTTATTAGAGGGTCATGGTCAGAAAGTGACATTGTCTTCATTTGTACCATGGCTTAATTTGCACAAGTTCCTGATGACATACATTACCTATAGACCCATTTGGGGTGATGGGAAGCATTGTCTAATACCTAGTGCACAGTGTGAAGAGGTTTCAGGACCTTCTTCCAATCGTCACACCTATTCTTCCTCCTGTGAGGGTTGTGGGCACACCATCTTTGACTACTTTCTCCTCTGATGAAATGAGGTCATGAAAGACCTCTTGTATTTCACAATTGATTTGAAAGGGTTTATGTTTATAAAGTATTTTGAACATGAATGCACTGAGTATGAAAAAATATAGCCAGTCCCACTTTATTTGTAAAGTCCAAAATGTGATTTAACACCTATGTTTATGAATGAACTGTTACATGGGGGAATAGTTAGCCCTATAAGGAATCAGCAATGTTTTCACTAATGGCAGCAGGAAAACAAGAGTATAAAAACCATTAAGTGCCTGTAGGAAGAGGGTGCTGAGGTAACATTGGCTATCTAGACAGCAAAACTCAGATGCTGCTTTACCATCCAGCTCTGTCCACTTCACCTGGATGACAGAGCAGAAATTTATGTTGATTTTTGCCTTTTCTGGTGATACCCCTACAACCATTTCGAAATTCAGCTGAGACACTGCAGGCTGTGGCTTTCCCCTGACTCAAAGATAGTGGGTAGTGCCCATCAGAGACACGGTTATGCTGGTGACATTGCCAAAGGATAAAGCACAGAGAAGGAATTTATTTTAAGAAGTCCTCCACATTAACAGTGAAAAACGTAGTTTTTCAATTTGAGACCCAATGCCATGGAAAGAGAAAGATCTGAGAAGAAAGAGAAGGCAATGCGCATGATCCCAGCAGCAGCAATCAGCTGCTGCTTTCTTTCAGATTTTCACTGCAGCCAACTTTGAATGCGCAGGCTGAGGTCAGATGGGAGTTTAAGACTTCCTGTGATGTCACTGTTTCCAGAGGCTTGCTGAAACCTTTGCAGCCAAAGATGAGCTAGGAGTGGGAGGAGTTCCTGCTGGGAAAGCTGGCAGGCAGATGTTAGCTGAATATTTCTAGAGTCACTGGTAGCTGGGTCCAGGTCAGGTTGCAGGAGTGGGAGGCAGCAGTGGGATAGGTGGGAGGGAGCTTGTTGTCCTAATAGTCTTAACGGGACTCATCCCCTTGTAGTTCTAAATTAGAACTGGTTTGTCCCTACCTAACACTGTAAAAGGGCTCGTATATTAACAAGGAGATGGAAGTATTCACAGGGTGAGTTCCTTTCCATCTTTCCAAAAAATGTAGAATGGATTTTTACAGAATTTCTGTTCCTATAGAGGTTAGAACAAATTAATACCAAGTCCTTTAAAAAGCATGGTATTGCTCCTTGCCTATCACCCAATGAGGTATGCAGGTCTCATGGCATGGTGAAGTTAGGTTCTCTCAGTTTTCAGACAGACAGGCTGGTTTTTTCAAGGCTGCATTTGTAAGCCAAACAGTGCCTCTATCATTATTGCCAATACCTGGGTAAGCAATGCACAATATTGGGAGGTATTGACCAGTCACATTAGTGAGAGCAGGGGGTTTGAGGAAGCTGCCTGGGAAGGGTTGGCAGACAATGAGCAGCTGCAAGTGTGTCAGGGTCAAACATTCATTTCCACCATCTTCCTTTCCAACAACATTTGTTTATCTCTAGAGAGTGTGTGAGAGATGTTCAGGAGACCAGCTTATTTCAGAAGCTTTTGAATGAAAGCAAAGCATCTCCCATAGTCTAAGTTCCTCCTGACAGGATTCAAATCCACTTGTCAGATGCGATGAAGTCAACTTTTTTGCTTCCAAATGGATGCCTCCTTGTTCACAAAAGCATCTTCCCCTGAGATTCAGACCAAAATGCTTATCTTAGATTTTAAAATTATTTGGAAAGCAGGCTCCTTAAGATATTCAGCATTCAGAATGATAAGGAAGGGGTTTTACAGCTCTCCAAACTTGCCAGAGTTAAAATTCATTGAAAACTTTCAGCTGGTGTGACTCAGTAATTAAGATGGTTGAGGGCTCCTTAGTTCTCTCACTGCATGCTTAGCTCTTCAATACTTTAATAAGACAAAATGTCACTGTAATTTTTTTGGTCTTAAGAATGGAAACCAAGCAATGTTCAAAGTCAGACACTAATGTAGGCTTTACTGAATAAGCACTTTTAAAAAGTTATCTGCCACATTTACATATTGAAAAATGAAACATATTGAAAGGCTAATGGTAAACACTCAGTTTTGTGGACATTTTATTGAACCAATTCTAGCTTCATATGCAAGTGCAGCTTGAAGACTGTGATAGAAAAAATCTTTCTGCAATATATAGGTAATCCAATCTGCTATCCACATGCTCTGCTAATACTGGCAGCCAGCCAAGGAACAGATCTCAATTAAACAGATTAGGCCAAAGAAAGTATGAATGTAGAATTCAGGCAAATTACAAAAAATTGCCCTCATTCAAACCTATTTCTCATTCAAAATCTGGGTATAAGCTGCCCTGAAATGTCAAAAGTACATTTGAAAAAGCTTGGTAGGCTTGAGCAGCTTGATATGTGTCAAGAGGCAGCACAATATCAAGCCACTTCAGTTGGACACAGGCTGGATATTTACAGAATGCATCGTATCAAAGCCAGAACTTGCTTTACTTGCCTAGTCAGAGTAACCAAATGATACAATTTCTTTCTAAATAAATAAATGGTGCTCATAGGCTGCTAAGACTTTTTTTCAAATACTCAGGCTCAGCTGCCTCTGAGCTCAAACAGCCCTCTATGCTGGCTGGCAGGAAGGAGATTTTATCTCTTTTGTGCTTAGGCCCCCATAATTTCATCTCACTCCTGACTCCTTCAAAATAATGAGTGTATCCTCTCCACAGTTTGCAGAACACATGCAGAGGAAATAGCAGGGCTACAAGCTAACTGGCACAGAAATTCCAAACAGATGATGGAAAAAGTGGTTGTCAAACTGAGAGCACTGGAGAGATTTTCTTCTTCCAAGAGAACTGTATATAATCCAGTAAATAGCCTCCCTTTTGGAGTTGATTGACCCTATCTTAAGCAAGCTGTTACTTATTATTCCAGTACCATTTTTCCAAGCACTCTTTTAACATGCACAGGGAGATTCCAGGGTATAATATTCCCTCTTTATTGGCAGGCATATAAAGTATGCTTAAAAAAAAAAGAGGCACAAAGAGGCCCAAAAGCAATAAATGATGCTTTGGAGGGGTGAAAGAAACTCATAAAACAGGGTTATTTCTCCAACATTCTTACATTAAAACAAGGTGATTAAAATAATTCCAGAAAACTAATGCTTGTTTTTCTGAGATTTTCCTTGAAACAATGATGTTTTTTCCCCAATTGTCCTTGAAGCCCTCGAGCATTTACTTCAGCTCCTTCAGAAGTAGTCCGTATTTCTCAGTACTGGTACAAGGTATTTTCAGGCCAGATTTTCAAGTGAAGCATCAGTGAGTCATTAAGAACTAGGAACAGCACATGGTGTTAGTGTTTCCTCATCTCTGGTGGCTCTCCTGCCTCATTAACACATCTGCTTTCAAAAATAAAACACCTATTTACCAACAATAATTCACTAAATACTTCTTACAGGCCAAGTAAAATTATTTTCTCCATTGATGAGATATAAGTATGGAGCCAAACCTGCATAAATAAATCTGCTTCTTTATATGCCCAGAGGATGACACTAACATACACCAGTTGAGGACTGGACTCCGGTCTAAGTTCAAAGAAATTTTCCTTGGCAAAGACAGTCATAAATGGACCCGGCTGTGAAATAAGAGAACTGGTATAGTTTCACCCTGAAGTCTGTGCTCATGGCTTTTGTCACCCATGCCCAAAGTGGCTGGTCTGTAGTGAGGTACTCTCTTCATTCACCTCAATCTTTAGGGTTATTGCCACCTGCACCTTGCTTTGCCTGTGTCCTTGGCATCCTCACTATTAGCACTTTTTAAAAGGATGTTTCATGGGCAATTCTACCCTTTCTACCTAGGCTCACTTCAAGAGAAGAGAAAACTCCTGTGAAACAAAGTAATTTCATTTAGAGTGAAAAAAGAAAATAAGATTGGAAAAAGATTGTTGCTCCTTTAGAAAAAAAAAAATCAGAGAAGGGATTTCTGTAACAGGATCTTGAGGGGTCATCTAGTCTGTCAGAAATGCACTCTGTCGTTCTTGTTCAATTTTTTTTTTTTTTTTTTTTTTAACCTGCAATAATGGTATTTCCAGATACCTTACTACATACTATTGCAGCCCTTTACAGTCTTACTGCTAGAAATAATTCTCTTCAAAATACTTAATACACCCTTGGTACAACTTGGGCTCAGTGGATATGGAAAAAAAATTATAGTTTCCTTTTACATATTTTAAGAATACAGTAACCACTGTAGTCAGCTCTTCTTTAGAGTTAGTTAAGACATCCTCTTGGTCCACTCTTCTTTTACAGTCAGTACTTTCTAGACTCCTGATCATTATCCCTCAGACCCTCTCTCAGTGATCTTCACCGTGCCTGGACTACAAAATCCTCTATTCAGAGCTTCATGTCGGTACTGACAAACTTTCTCTGTCACCCTCGTCTTCTTTTCTGTGCTACATCTCTTTGGCCAGTCCTCTCCCATCATGTTTTTGCATAGCTGTCTTCTTGTAATTCAGGAAATAACGGAGTGGCATTAACCCATAAAAAAACGCATCTTCACATGTCCTGATCTTCATTGCAGTGACCAAGCTTGCTGACCTCTGTACTGAGAATTGCCTTGTACGGGAGTTTGCCCTGTACATTGCTTGCCTGGTGACCTTACTGTGCCTCCAGAACTTGTGTTCCTTCTTCATGTTCCTGTTACAAATATCACCTTCTATAAGCTTGGACTGTTGGAAGGGATGATAAGTTCATGTTGGTCTCAGGTTATTTCTCCTGTGACATCTTCATTACAAATCCATTTTTCCTAACAGAGTTCATAACTGGTTTTTCAGCTTACTTTTATTTTTGAGCACTGTGGGATGATTCTGCACTAACATCAGGCCTGGTTCTGTCTGGCTGCTAAGTTTTCTCTGAGAAGCTGAGATGATTCAGGCAACCAATTCTCAGATTTGCCTATTTTTAATCTTTTAATCTCAGGGAAAACTTCTGTTTCCTGAATTCCAAATGTGTCTTTGCATTCTTTACCTATTGTTTATATGAAAAAGAAAGGATAAAACTGCCCTCAGATACAGCTGTGCTCTGATTGAGTCAGAACGAAACAACTGTGAAACAGTTCAGGATATAGCATTATGTTTCAATGTGTACATGGAAGTAAGTATCAGTTCTTTCGTTCTTTTCACAAAACTTACTTTGAAACAGTTTGGGCTACAAAGAGAAGAAGCAACTGCTTCATAGCTTGGTTAGTGGATTGGTAGTGAAATTTTCTGCACTCAGGCACTTTCGGTTCCACAGCCTATGCTGAAAAGGAAATATTAGGGACACGTATGCAAGAAGAGAATTCAATGTTATATATTGCCACAGTATTGGACTTTTTCTGGAAGGCCATTTTGCCAAGTTTGTCTTGCTTTGACTTTTGAGTATGAAAAGGTTGTTTTCAGTTCTCTGACCATTTCACTGACAAAAGGAAGGATTTTTTTTTCCCATTGCTTTTAGATTTTCTTCACTTTTCTTACATAGTGTTGCTTTGTTCTTGATAACTTTCTGATAAAGTTCAGATTTTTGTTCTCTTAAGTTAACTAGCCAACTGCTTCTAGGAAAGAATGGATAATTGTGAAAATCTGGGGACATTAGGCATGGTCTAACTTCTGGTCTACAGCCAAGTGGTTATTTGGCTTCTTGCCTTTGGACTGATTTTGTTTGTCTTCTGCCAACCTACATTTTATATTTACCAGGCAGTAGAAGGGTCCCAAGCCACTTTGAAGAGGTGCAAAAATTGGACTGAAGAACCTTCCATTACAATTACCAAAGCAGCTCAAATACGCTACTTGCCACCATAAATGCCTACACCTGAGAAGGAAGAAGTCTCACCCCATTTTGTAGGTGAAAACCTGGAACCCAGGACAAACAAATAACATTCCTGATATCAAGTAGGTCTTTACATAAGGAATGAGATATAATTCCTATGTCTGTGGTAGGAAAGCCGTATAATTTCTGTTTGAGATGCAAGATGCAAGATGAATTCTTGGACCTCCCTTATAATCTAAGATAAATATGTCTAATAGCACATATTAGCTTTTCAAGGTACACAGTTGTGGCTGTTACAGATACAATGGAAATTCCTGTTTCCTAGACTGTCAGTCATGGCAGTGTCTTGTCTGGAGCACCCAAAATGCCCTCAATACTCCAAAATCACGCCCAAGTTTCCTCAACAAACATGTTTTTCCCCTGCATATGGATTACTTTCACTTCTTAAATAGAATCTCCTTCACTTGTATTTTTCCACTGGGCTTGCTGCAAATAGCTGCCTTTCTTTTTTTTTTTTTTTTAATTCTAGTATTCAATTTCCACCTCCTCCCCCCCGCCCCCTTACCCCTCCTTTTTAATCTATTCAGATCTGTATATTTTAAGTATATTTAGGTATGTGTTCAATAGATATGGCCTTCAAATTACCTGGCTGTCTCAAGTGTTTCTGCAGATTTCCAAATTTTTTCTCCAAATATCTATATTTTATTTACATTTTTTTCTTCCTCTCTATTTCTTGCATTAATATTAAATTCAGATGTCATGGAAAGTATTATTTGTGGTTTAATGGTACCATACAGTGAGCACTATATTTGAAGGAAAATATTTTCACTCTAGCATATCTTTTATCATTGAACTGTAAATATTCTTGAGATTCCTTACAGTATTCTTTACTACCACTCTTTTATCATATGAGTTTTTGAAAATCAGGCTGTAAAACATTGACTCTCAGTTATTCTTGGCTGAAGCTGAATAATTCGGTGGGTATTTTCCCATAGTGCTGACTCAGCTTTGCCCTCAGATGGGATGACAAGAAGTAGAAGACAGGACCATATGTCTATGTTGGGTCTAAAGCAGTAGGGAGAACAATAAGGGCTATAAGGAAAATAATAGGCTGAATCCAGCCTATTCTAATCCAGCCTATTTCTAATCCAGAAAATATGTCACTGCGCACAGGTTTAGTACATCTGTCTCTTGAGGGTCTTGAGAATCTTCACTTCTAATTGCCCCACTTAAAAAAAAATTTCTCCTTTTGTAAAGGCAAAAAAATGTTTGATGGATATACAAGACAAATTCCATAACAAAAGAGAAAAAATTTTCTTGCATGAAGGGGAGACATTGCAGAGATTTTTAAAAATTAAAATTAACAAAGAGGAATAAAATAAAATGCTTATCATTAACACCTTCACTGTGGAAAAAGTAAATTAAATTTTCAGACAGGAGCTTTGAAATTAACTAAATGATTGTCTCTCCAACGCATAATTATTAAAATAATTTCCACAAGGTGACACAGAAGCCAAAGGTTTTCAGTGAGTTCAGAGAGTGATATGACAGGTACATGAAGGTTGCTGTCAGATGTAATGGAAATGTCTAGCTTTGAAACCGTGGTTTCCTTTTACTCATTTTTCCATCAAAATTTTCTTCTTATCACTGGTGGGAAATTTGCTTTAGTGAACTCAGATCCCTATTTTCTCGATCAATTCCCAGGTGACATTATTCCATATTGTAAAACCCAACAAAATTTATCCCAATATCAGTCAGAATGAGAGAAAAATTCCACTCTAATATTGCTACCATATTTTTACTCTTGTTTGTCCTTCCTTTTAAAAAAGGGTTGTGAGACCTTTTATTATTCACAGTTATATAGTTTGTATATAAATTATGCTTTCAAATTCACCAACATAAATCCAGGCAAATTCTTTGAGCTTTACTGCCTATGTTCCATGTAACACTATGCAGCTAATTCAGCTACAAATATGTGAATTTTCCTGGACCTAGAACCTTGCTTCAATAATGAAAGGCTCAGAAAGAAGCTGGTGATTTTTCAGCAGCAGTAAAACCATATTGTCTTTCCTCAGTATTGTAAACCAGAAGAAAAATTAAAAGCATTTTTCTATAACTCAATTTAGTTTTACAATTAGGCGGGCGAAAAATGTAATAGAAAGCTAATATTTGCATCTTGTTTTTGCCAAAATAACAAATTCTTATAGCTATTTGTGAGATTTTTGATCCATTTGCATATGCTCCTCACTGAAGAAGGCAGCCAGAAAAGCTAATTTTTATTCTCCATTTGTGCTAGAGGGGGTATCCAAAGTACAGATAAGACAATGTGTCCAGCACAAGCATCAAGTGCTAGGTACTGTATGAAGAGCAGTAAGAAGCATTTCCTTGCTCAAAAGGAATCAGAATATATTTTCTTAAGTACTTTAGAAGTCCTGAGCATTCCATTTCATTCTTCTGGTTTTGGTTACATTTAGAGCTCTATTTATAAACCCTTCCGTCTTGATCTGTGTCACTTGATCTAAAGATATGTTGAGATAACTCTCGCAATGCACATTAAAGGATAGGAAAATGGCTTTGTAACTGTAGTGGCAAAGTGGGAATGTTCTTCTTGTCTCTATGTATTTAATGAATGTGAATATGATGAGAATTATAACAATTTAGAAACAGTAAACATCCCTCATGCTTTATGTTGATAGTATTATATATGACATGCCTAGCATTGTAGTGATGTAATTTCTTTTCCAATAAGTTATCACTATAAAACAATGGCGAACATAGTGCAGAAACTCTGGTAAAATTATTTTTCATTTTTCTCTTTTTCTCACTCCAATATGAAGGGTCACTTGATAATAAACTCCACAGGTTTCTACTGCTTTAACCCAGCTTCCTCGATGTAGGGCAAGTTGGTGTGCCTCTTTCTGACAAGTAAGGTAATTGCTGCTTCCCTTAGAGAGTTGGAGGTAGAGTTTTTTCATCAAACACAGTGAAATTATGGTACCATACCACCTTCAGCCACTCAGTGAAACTGAAACTGCTAGTGAGTTTAGCAATGGTTAGAGCATTCCCAGGGTACAGAGGCACCAGCATCATTGATGCTTTTCTATCTTTGTTCCTTTCACTCAGGAAGTTAATAGTACAATGATCAGGCATTTTTTTTAAATGCTCAGCAGCCTTTAGTGTGATAATTTTTTGGAAAATCACCACACATGAGGTACTTACTCAGGGGAGGAAACCTGTTCATGTCCTCCAGTCAGCTGCTGTAGCCTTCTTATTTCCACAAAGGTTGCTAAGTGTCTCCCAAAATTATACAAAACATTGACACTGATAACATTTACTTTCTCAGGTTAACAGTTCTGCTTATAATGTCCCCATCAGCCATCCACTGGCTTGCTGCAGCTTACTGCTGCTGTCTCTTTCCATTTATGTCATTTTCTGGATTCTTAGTCTCAGTATTGGCAGTTTTAGAAGTTTTATTACAACAGCTGTTTTATTTGATGTGTTTTTGCTAAAAACTTCAACTGCTGCAATCTAGTGAGTCCATATAATCTCTGCTTTCACTTGTTAGGAAAGAGCATTTGTATCCCTCCTGTTTGCAGAGAAAACCATGGAAACAAAAAGCAAGTGAACCTGAAAACTCAGAAATCACAAAGTGACTAAAAACTGATATAATCAATCAAACAAACAAACAAACAAACAAATGTTACTTTTAAATCAATAACATGGCAAGTTTTTTCAAGTCCTCCTGCATGGTTTTGATATGCAGTATACTTAGAGCTTTGAGCAGATGCTGAGCACAACTCTTTATAATTACACCAATCAAAAAATCAGAATGGAATAAAAATCCCCACCTCCCGTAGTGCACTGTGCATTTTCTTCATCTAAGTCAGTGAGTAACTTTGCAGAAAATAGTGCATAAACATAAACTGTGCAGTTACTAGCTGACTTTCCTTTTCAGAAGAGTAGAAGAAAATGGCTGCATTATCTGCTGTTATTTATAAATTGCAGTATAGCTAGTCAAATGAAAAAAGTTTTCAAGAACCAGACAGAGATGTCTAAGGATTTAGAAAGCAAGAAAATACATGCCAAAGATCAAACCCTTGCACCCAATATTAAACATATTTTTGACTAATTTTTCATGTTACTTTCACTTGTTTAAATGGCAATGCTGCTGACATTAAAAAATCTGACATAATGTAATTTTTCAAGGGAGGCTAACATCAAAAGACTTGCTGGGAGATGATGAAAGGATGCAGCAAATTTACAGGGAGTCAGCTTCCAAATTCATCATTCAAATAAAATAATAACTGGCTCTGCAGACCTCTTTTGAGCATGAATCACTGCACCCAAGTGCTTCACATTTACGCCAGACAGAGTGGTAGTGCTGTAAGGGGCCCCTTTGTGGCTCTGCAGGTCTTGCACAAGGTAATGAAAGAGCTCACAGCAGCATCTGGTATCAGTTTCTCCTTTGCTGTGGCAAACTGCTGGTGTTATAATCAACTCTCCATGCCATTTGTGGTTTGTTGTTGTTTGTTTGTTTGTTTTTGTTGTTGATGTTGTTGGGTTTTGTTTGTTTTTATTTTTCTTCCTTTGTAGGAAGAGAGTTTTCTTTCTTTCTTTTTCTTCCTTTCTTTTTCTTCCTTTGTTTGAGAGAGTTTTCTCTCTCAGATTTTTATTTACTGCTCAGTCATTTCTTTGTAGTTTTGTGATAGTTTCTGACAAATGGCCAAGCACTTTGAAGGTCATTCCTCAGAAATTATTTCTTGGATTGGAAGGAAAAGAGAGACCAGGGTTCTGGTGATTCTAGGTGAACCTAAAAGAATAATGACATGGTATTAGATACAGGGAGATGCAAGATCATGAGGGCTTATATGTCCCCTGTTGGTTCCATGTGTTCTGTTCCTGCAAAATCTAAATTCCAGGTATCTTCATTTTGTCATCCAGGACAAAGGATTTGGCTCCTGTTTTCTGTCTACCTCAAGTAAACAGCATAGATCAAGGTTTTGAAAGATCATTTTTCTTATAACACATCACATTGTAGCTTTTTCAGAGATCTCAGGATCTTACAGGCTCATTTCACTTGCATATGTAAACCTGTGAGTTCATCTGCAAATAAAATCTGTGCCAATGTTTTGATAAAATTTTCTCCTGGCTGTGTTGTAGCCATGATAAATATATAGCTTTTTCTGTTTCTGCTTCCTGTGATGTGATGATGTGATGTGATGTGACGTGATGATGTGATGTGATCTAGCAAAGGTGATGACAGACACCCCCACAGTACGTTATTCATATAAATGCTGTTAATAAAAGTTTGTTCTCTGATCTGGAAGATCATGTGGGAACAGTGTACTGTGTTTATTACATTATCCTCCATTTGACCAGGAAACTACCATCTTGCACACCTAATCGTAAACCATCTCAGTCAGACTCAGTAATATTCTTAAAGATCTCTGAAGGCCTTTTACAGAAGTTCCTGTTTAGAAGTTGCCCTAGTCTTCCAACAGAAACCTGGTAAGAATGGAAAGTCCCATCTTCTGCTCGAGGAAATACTACCAGACCCTTTGCTTTAGACTTGTCTTCTGACTTCCTTCAATAAAGGAGGAAGAAAGAAAATGTCTGTAGAGTTTTTTTCATAATAATACAACTACTGAGGATCTAGAAGAATTGGCACACAGCAGGCTTCAATAAAATAAGAGGTGTGTTTTTGAATAATGCAGACTCAACCAGCTGAGCTAAAATGATAAGCACAGAGGATAGAGGAACTGGTGGTGACTGAAACATCTCCAGTTCATAAAACTACTCTCTCACTGAGTCTTGGAAGCTTTGAGACTGTGGCAGAGGAAGGATCGCCTTACTTCCATAGGGTTTTCTTTATAGAAACCTGTGTGATTAGCAAGTATGTCAGATGAAGCCTCCCTGTGAATCAAAATCATTGTTCTGCTCTTTAATAAATACAGCTGATTTTGCCAGGACTGTAAAGCAACTCTGAATGTTTACACTGTGCTTTGTATTCTTTCTGCATGAGGCTCCTCCCTTCTGTACTTTCACACTTTTTATCTTGAGTACAAAGATGAGTTATGATTTCTTAGGTTGCCTGGGATGTTTGAGAGAAAGAAATGCATTGAGTCCCTTAAAGTGCCTTCAAAACCTCCATCTAAATGTTTAGAAGATAAAAGTAGCTATGAAATATTTCTTGGAACTGAAGACTTGTTCTGCTAATCAAAGGGCTCCCACATCCAGTTTCATGCACTTCTAGATGTAGTATTCAGACACAGACACTAAAATATTTTCCATTGACTACCATGTTAAATAACTCATATTGCAGAAAGGCAAGAGATTTCGCTTTTTCTTGAGTAACTGGGTGCTCCATCATCATCAAACTCTGGAGCAGCTTTTGCTAAATGTACAGTCCAGCTAGCCCCAAAGCTAGTCCCAAAGCACTCAGATTGCTCCTCAGAGCCTGGCTGCACGATGCCAGGTGCCAGCCTGTGAGCAAGGAAAAAGCTGTTCATTTCCATTTTGGCTGCTGGAGGACAGGTTAATGCCAGCTCCTTCCCACAGGAAGATGACTTGTCTCCCTTGCCTTGGGTGTGTCAGATGGGAATGCAACAGCACGGGTACAAAAAACTCCTCCTTTTTGGGCCTGTTTCAAGAAGACTCCCTACACATGACAGCTCATGACAGGAATCATTACACTGAAAGGACTGCTATCTTTGCAGGGCTTCTTTTTAATAGGATAATTTAATTTCCAATGTTGACAGCTGCCTGGAATGCAGTTATCCTTGGAGTTTTTCTGCAGGAACACAGTATTTCTATGAGCATTTATGTAGTACACTCAGCAATAGTAAGGAAATGACATTGCTTTGATCTCTTTTTTTTTTTTTTTTTCTTATAACAGTAGGTGATAATATGGAAGACTGTATATTCTACATTCAGAGAGACAGTTACTTTTCTTGTGCTTATTTTCACATTATATCTTCTTCAGTTTCAGTAGATGACCAAAACTGTTATTTTTCTCTTTGTTGTACGCTCAATTGACCAATGTAAAATTATGAAATGCCTTTTCAGAGAACAAAAGGTAGCCTGTTTCCCACTGATAAAAAAACTGTTTTAGCACCTGTAAAATCTGTTTTGCATTTAATGCAAAACTTTATTCCATGCTGATAACAGGATCAGAAAATGGGCTCTGACAGCATGTTGTGATTTTACAGTATCCAGGGGTAAAACTTGAGCTAATTATGAGCACATGGATTTCAAAAGTCATACTTTTATATTTAACTCCATAAATCTTGCTAAGTGAAATCCAGACCTATGTCTACAGCATTTGCTAATCATTAGGTTATTAATTGGTTTTGCTTCTTGATTCATACAAGCTGGGAGTGTTTGGAGTTTTGTTTCTCAAGTAATGGCTGCAAAAAAATAGGAAGTACTTTCTTTCCCTGCTGTAACTTCACAGGAGGTATTTCTGCTGAACCGCCAAAGCTAAAAAACCTGATGGCTTCCTAAACAAAGGCCCCTCTAGGAGAGTTTTTTCAGCACTGCAATTTAAATGGTGTCTAGTTTCAGCCCAGAATACCAAGGTCATAATTTTAGGCCATAGATGGCTCTCCCAGATGTCTTTGGTCAACTTAATCACAGTTTGCCTGAAGGTTGTGCTTTCAGGTAATCCATCAAGACATAATTGTAAATCAAAACCTTCTTCCAATTCAATAAGTAGCATATTTTCAGTTTGTGTTAAGACTACCATTGGACAGGAACTTACACTGCTTTGTAATATTAAGCAATATTAATAGTTACTCTCATTTGTCACAAATACTATTAGAAACATTTTGGTAATTATTGTCAAAAAGTTTGTTGTGGATTTTTTTAAACCAAAACTCAGATAGGAACTACTACATGGTCTTTTTAAGCTTTAGTGGGCCTTAATACTTGTTTAAACTGCCCATTGCTTTACTTCCCTCTAGACAGATATATCATATCTTGGCCTTGATGTTTCCATCAGAGTGGACCTCAGATGAAGTTTTGATTAACTGAGCATGCAAGATTTTTGCTTGTGTATAGGAGACCAGATGAGAAACGGGTTGTAAATATGACTCTGAATGGGATGGAGGACTTGTCAGCATCCACAAGCAGTCTTCCACCTGTGTTCATGTTCAAGGAGAGTTGCAAGGCTAAATGGGAAGGGAAACTGGTATCACACGGTAAAACACAGAAATCATGAGATGCCCTTCCAGTAGATTTTTATGTGAGAGTCTTCACTCCCACACTCATTTATTCCAGCTTGGGGGGGGGGGGGGGGGGGGGGGGGGGTGGTGGTGGTGGTGTCTGTTGTAACTGTGATCTTCCAATAAAAGCAGATGTGATTTTTGGCCTGAAAAGTGAAAATCACTTTGTGTGCACCTGAAGTTAGCCAGCACGAGAATTAAAAGCACCATACATTCAATACAGCAACCTAATGACGCCTCAGTGTTTAAGTCAAGATGAAGAAACACTGTCTCTGCTTGAAACACCATTCTAAGTTGATGGATAGCAATTGCAGGAACCTGAATTTGGCTAGGATGCTTTTTAGAAGCAGCATGCTTGTGACCTCTTCTGTGAGAGCCATAATGCCCAGCAATGTTGTGGCCTTGGTTTTGTGCCATAGTCAAAAAGGGAGAAGCAGTCTGTGGTGTGTGCCTTTGCCACTTTCAGTAGAATATCAAGTGAGTGCGCTTAATTGATGGTGTTAATCTTTATTAAGGTACATAGATACCTACACTAAGCACCTTTAACAAATTAATGTGACAAGCATGGGGAGAGCTGCAGCTCCAAGACGTCTAATTCACTTTGAACTATATTTACAGTATGCACTGTCAACAGTTTCCCTGCCAAAACCATAAACCATCCCTGCAGGGTAGACTAAATACACCTCTTTACAGAGGACATGAGTCTCCCCTTTGGATTTCTCAGCTATAATACGAGGGACAGAGGCTTAGCTGGTGTAATTCAGCACAGCTCCAGGGCAGCAAAGAAAGCACCCGATTCCTATTAGCTGGCTCCCAGGAGAAAGACCAGAGCTGAGGGTAGAAGATGATAAGTAAACCCTGTGAAAACATTTTCTGAAACCTATTGTGAATTAGATTTAATAACACTGTAGCATCCAAGCTCACATCGAATGCAAAATCTTTTTTGCTGGAGTTTAAGGTGACTGTTTAAAAACTCAACAAATACAGAAATAAAAACTTCTGATAAATTAAATTACTCATTTATAGGCTAATTAATTCCAATATTGGTTTAATTGCCAAATTCCATCATGTGCCACAGGAGTGCTGAGCCTTTATATATTGGAGCGGTACAAAACACATTCCATATCCAAGAAAATCTTGCCAAAATCCCTTGCAATGCATCTTCTTTTTTTTTTTTTTTTTTTTTTTTTTCCCCCCACCCTTCTAATCCTTGCTTTTCCCTTGGTGATCATGGAAACAGTAACAGCTGTCGAATGCGGCTTCAGGCTCTCTGCCTCCCTTGGGAGAATTTATGTGTTTTTCTACTTCCTTTCCTTATTAGGAGGCAGGAATCTGCAACACCTATTAGAACAAGTATGCATAAAGGGTAACAACTGTGCAATTTATTAGTGGTCTGTTCTCCTTCAGGCAAGCCATCAACTCTAAGCACGCAGTGTGTGCCAGGGAGCATGATTGAATACAATCTTGCTGTTCAGCAGGTGGGCAGCCGCAGAGCTTCGCTACAGGGAGAAGTATGTCTGGGGAGGTCAAGTGCTGGTCTGCTTAAATAAACCTCTTAATTGAACATCAATGAAGAGAAGACAGGATAGATGGTGTTGTTAAATGTTTATCTTGAAGCCTCAGGTGAGAAAGGCAAGCATCAGAGGGTCAGGTCCTGTAATTTCATGCTAAAGTAGTTAAATTGAGCACTTCTCATAAGGTGATGTGCCTGCAGAAGGCTGTCCATGCAAATGAGATAATGGGAGCTCAACGTGACAGTATAGTCACCCTTAGGCATTTCAATCATATTCACTCTTATTTAACTAAACTTTTCCAAAAAACCAAAAGTAAGACTTCTGGTCTGGAAACTAACCACAGCTGAAAATTACCAGCATTTTAAGAATGGAGAAGTCAGTAGATTACACCTCATTTTTTGAAAATGAGGAACCTTGATTTATATTCTTTAGTCTGGAGTACCTGATTGAAAGGGGTTTCCTATACCCAAGTTTGGGAATATTCGCATTTTTGTACTAGTCTCACCTCTAGTGCCAGTTTTGGCCACTGAAGAAGGTGATAATCCTGAATTTATTTAAACATGACCTGGCCTGGGTATTTGTGAATATACTACAGTGCCTTGCACAAAGAGATATATTTACTGGATAATGCTTTGGCTGTGTCATCTAACAGAAACATATGAGGAGGAAATAAAAAGCAGAGATCCACATCCACACCTCCAAGAACTGGACCAGTCATCTAATAGCAACACTAGCAAAAGCAATCAACTTCTATGGTAAGATTCATTCTAACCAATATCAATCTATATTTCAATAAATGTCAGACCCTTTTTACATTACTTTAAAGCAGGAAGCAAAATAGTTGCCCTGGACTGGTGACATATAAACAACAATAGGCCCAAACACATTATCTCCACCAAGTGCCATACATCAGCAAGAATAGCAGGGCACTGTGCATATTTTATCAGGTTAGAATGGGCTAACGGCATTTCTGTAATAATTAATTTACTAATATTTTTTATATTACATGCATATTTAATTACCTATCCTGGCAGCTGGGAAAACTGGCAGCAAGTGGCAAAATCTCCAGCTAAGCATATCTTTTTGTTCATGACATCATCTAGCTGATTTTCTTTCATGCAGTCCACGTACAAGCAAAATTAGAACAATAATGACAAAAACATCTGAAAATTTAGATTTTTTTAAGAGTAGCCCTTTGGAAAGGGGTGAAATCATCTTAATGTGATAAAATTACATTAATATAAAACATTAAAATAGTTAAGGTTAAAAACCCCTGTTGAATTAAGAGAGAGACTGGCAACGGGGGAGGAAACAGGGTCATAGGATAGCAAGTGCTGATGAAAACCAAGCCTGTATAGAACAGGATTTTATCAGTTTTTGGAGATTGTTCACACAAATATAACAATAAGCAGCAGCAACATGATAGCTCTTTGTTCAGGCATTTTCACTGATGAAATCTTGATCTCGGAGCTAACAGCTAAACCTTTAGGCAACAGGAATAATGTAATTGTTTGATCTGTCTAATTAAGAGCTTGGATGTCTCAACATAGGTAAAGTAGTCAAATGCCATAGAGATGAATAAATATGTAGGCAATGTAGTAACAAGAACAAGACTTCTTTCTGGTAATTGAATGAAAGGAAAGGATGCAGCCCCACCATGGCTTAATCCATAGAATGGCCGTATTGCATCCCAGCAGGGCATGGATACCTGCATTTTTAGGAGCAGCAAGACTTACAGTGCACTGAATCTGCATTGTCTCACTACCACCCCATGAATGTCCATGCACAGTGTCACTTTGGGACAGGCTCTGTACTGTGGGATATATGGGTCCAGACACCATGTCACTTACATCAGGGAGGACATGTGCATATCTTCTCCTTACCTTCACTCTAGCTACATCGGGTGATGTTTTGCCATAAGCCACATGCGGGCTGCTTTCTTGGTGTTGCCAGGATATCCCATTCTCTTACACACCACCTCAAAAGTCACACTGTGTGTGTCTTCTTCCTATTACAATTAAGTGTGATAAATATCAAAATACCTCTTCATTCTTGACGGGGTGTATAACAAGAAAGAAAATAAGGTCAGTCAGTGATCTTGAGGTTTTCACCAGTGAAAATCAGGGCAAGATCCAACCCTTTCTTATCTCTGCTAGAGGGTCTTTTTCTTTCCCTGACTTTCTCCTTCGGAGGTACATATTGCCTTAGTCAGCCTGACAACACTGCAGTCACCTTCAATCTCTTTGTAAGTATCCTACACCAATCCAGCCAGCACTGTAAACCAAGCTTCTTGAGCAAGTACTCCTCACCCAGTTAATCCAGGCACATCAGCAACATCTCTGTCAGGTACAAAGATGGATAAGTGATAATGAATGACAATTAAACCCATGTATCTATTAAAAATACCCAAACGAAAACAAATACTAAGAATATTCCACCAAACCCACAAAATCTAGATAATGCCTGTCTTAGCCATCAGTGGAGGTCCATGAGGCACAACCCCTTCACTGCCAGGGTCATCTGTGGGTAGCTAATGCTGGTTTTGTGCATTTCTTTCTGCTGAGTGCCAGGGGCACTCAGCTCTGGGAGACACAGAGCCATAGGGATCAAGGCAAGCAATCTCAATCTTTCTCATTACCAAACTATCCAGACAGTGATAATTTTTGATCACCTCTGCCTTTGACTGGATCTGAAGTTGTGATAGGGAGTTGTAAAGGTTTGTATCCCATTCCCAGGTTGCTAAGCCATTCAGAACATCAAGTGAGCTCTCATCTCAACAAGTAAGACCGTCTTTAAAAATGAATTTGGGATTTGTCTCCTAACAAATTCTGTATACACACAATATATACAGCAGTAAAATATGTGTTTATATAAAATATTACATTTTGCATTGATATTTATATTCAAGCAAGCACAATTTTAAATATAAAGACTACACGTGTAATAGATGTGTACGGTACATTGACAAGATTTATGTAAACACTATACTACAACGATAAATGTACAGATGTTCTCAGTGTACATAAGACATTCTAAGATTAGCAGTTAACGTATCCTTGCTATTGGGTTTGGCTGGAAAAAGATATGAGCATGTGTGTTAATAACCCTCCACAGCCCTCCACAGTCTGCGACAACAGAATATCATAAGAGAAGGGAGTAAACTTCCCACTCAAACTGAGAAAAATCTAAGCATTGGTGTAGCACCACACACAGTTCAAATATCTGTAGGATTCAGTTTTGCTCTCAGGTGAGCACACGTTTCTTACTTTTAACTTTTCTCTGGTAATTCTGCCCTTTCAGAGAACATCCAAAATCATCTAGTTTCCCTCCCTTCCCGATCTTATCTGTGTATATGCATGAGCAGGGTACTTTCACAGGATATAAGTAGAAAATATGGTGACCTGGCTAGCAAGCTGTCTGTGAGCATAGAGTAAAATGAAAATCAGAATTAATTATCATGTTGGAAATTTTGTCTGCCTGTCTTGTAAGTTTTAAAATCCCAACCAACCTGTTCAGCTAAACTTCTCAGACATATTGGATTGGTCTTTACATTTCAGTTCAGTTCCTGTCCAATTCTGTTCAAACAACCGCCTCAGTGGATTTTATTATACATATGTTAAAGCAAAACATTCCTGGTTCAAACACTCCCCACAGACTTCACATTCCTAGGAGACACTGCAGTCCTTTTGTACCCCAGGCACCAAAGGATGGCCTGTGTGTCTCTAAATCCCTCTTCCTGTCTATATAATCTGCCTTCTAGATATCTGCACACTAGTAAAGTCTTCTAGGTGTTCTTTTCCCTCGACCTTTTTTCAGTGCAGAAAGCTACCATTCCACTGAAAAGCAGAGAAAGCAGAGAGAGCAGTCCAAGACTTATGTGTAAATGCAAATGTGTAAAGGGGAACATTCCAGCGGTCAAAAATGGCCCAAACCAAAAAGAAGTTGTGATCCCTACCATAAACTCAAGACAAGATGTGTGCTTCTGGCAGATGATCCCTGTTTTCCCCATATAACTAAATACAATTACAATATTTACATCCTCTTTCCTTTTTCTTTCTTTCTTTCTTTCTTTCTTTCTTTCTTTCTTTCTTTCTTTCTTTCTTTCTTTCTTTCTTTCTTTCTTTCTTTCTTTCTTTCTTTCTTTCTTTCTTTCTTTCTTTCTTTCTTTCTTTCTTTCTTTCTTTCTTTCTTTCTTTCTTTCTTTCTTTCTTTCTTTCTTTCTTTCTTTCTTTCTTTCTTCTAAACAGTTACTTCTTCCTATAATTAATATCTTTGTGATCATTTGGCATCTCTTACATTAGCCAGAGAGGTGTTTATTCACTGCCTCAAGTATTAATGAAACAGAGCTTCTAGACAAAGCATTCTGTGATTTAAAAGATTTTGCCTAATTTTCTTGTTTCATGTTTCCTTTTTCATGTAGTGAAAACACAGGTATTATAAGGAGACTGATATCCTTGTTATTAGCCTTTTGACATCATGCTTAATGCTAACTTGGATAAAATTGGCAGGTGATGATTGAGAAAGCCAGCTTCCTCCATGAGCAGCCTTGGGTCTGCCTTCTACCTTTCTGTGACAGCATGTGTGGGATAGAGAGGATCAAAGGCCAGAGAAGTCAAATATGTGAACAGTTCAGGTGGTAACTGGCTTCATTAGGTAGCAGAATATTTTAATAGAATTGATAATATTTAATTAAGCAGACATAGCCTTATTTCATCAGGCAGACATGGTTAAGGCTGAAGTTTTTTATAGCATACATTTAATTTAGACATCCTCCTCCAGTGATTGAAGTCATGTAAGGTCTGGTTCTTATTTATGCCTACTCTCTATCAGGATACTAACTTTCTGGCCATAAACAGCCAGTGGGCTTACTGCAGGCATCAGAGGACATGGGATCATTTTGGAGGGATTTGAAATCTGTAAATAAAACAACATTAAAGAGTCTGTACATTTACTCTCCAAAAATGGGTAAAGAAAAAGAAAAATGCTGTCTCTATCGTTATTGTGTTTTAAGAATGAAGAGAAAAATGTGCAACCCAGTACACCACACAAGACTTCTCTAACAAAACCAATTTGATATTCAGAGCTAAAGAAATATTTTCTCCTCAAAGTGACAATGACAGCTAAACAATTCTTCAGATCTCTTTAGGCCATTGTTTTAAAAATAGAAAGGGTGTTTCAGTTCTTCCAAACATAATAGTTTGCCTTTTTTAACAAAAATGTAAACTCTTCTCATGAGCATTTCTATTTAACATCACTTTTGGCCCATAGACATTGCTGTGGGGGCTGTTGCAGTGTCCATTCCTGTACTGAAATGTTAAAAAAAAAAAAAAAAGTTTAGCACATCTAAATGCTTTTCTGCAATTGTAGGTTTAAACCAGACTTTGCTTTAAAAAAAAATCTTCTTATATTATTAGTAATTCTAACTTTTATAAAATATTTGCCAGCTGCTCATGAAAAGTCACTTTTTCCAAAGTTTTTTCTCCTAAATACTCTAATACACACAGGACTCTGTCTAATTACTTTCAGCATTTACACATTAGAATGGAATGACTCTGAAGAAGCTGTCTATTGCCTTGGGCAAAGAATATAATATTAAAATTCTCAAGCAGTGTCTACCACATTTAGCCCTTGCATAAATTACTACTAAGTGCTATTCTTAGTGTTTTAAATTCTTATGAAACAGATCCTGAAAAAATCAAAGCACGACTGACATTATAGCTGCATGATTAGACAATTAGAACCTTCATCTGGGAAAAAATAAGAACACCTTTCAGTTTAGTCCTGCACTATAGGGCCCTGAATTGGTTCCATCTCCCTGGATTTCCTCTCTTTGTTGCACAGCCTCTGCAGTGGATTATAGAAGAGGATTTGGGAAAACCCAAGGGAAGGACAAGTGCTCTGAGAAAAGGAAATTAGGATGCTTTTGGTGCTGTGCTGAAAAATGTCTGCAGTTAACCTTAAAAACATTAGCAATGCCTCTGTTTTTACTGAAGATTAACAGTAAGACTTATGGGCCGCACAAACTCTAGTGTAGGCTGATAAGCCTCAGAACTATCTTCCTGCTTTTTGTCCTAAAGGCTGAGGAGACATTTCTCCAACACTATTCCTATGGAGTTGAGATAAGCTGGAATGCCAGAGCAAGCCTGGTGTATTTATCAGTCAGCGAAAACTTTGTCTCAAATGAAATGCTAGTTTAGAAGCACATCAATCACTTTGTTAATTTCCAAGAGATAAGCCAGGCAATGTTTATTAAGGCTGGTTAGTTCACCACTGAAATATAGACATATGGTTCATAATCACCAGCTGTGCTACGTCATGTTACGAACAGACTACTTTTATACTGATGTTCTAAGGTCGTGCTCTGCCTATATATTGTTCCTGAAGCTGAAGACAGCTCAAAGGCTTGCATTTATCACTGTTAATCATCTTTATGATCAACTCTGTTAGTGTCCCAAAGTCCTGAGTGTGAGGGCCCTTCTTATCCCTTACCTCCCCTACCAGTGGGAAGATAGAAGGCACTCAGGATTTATTGTGATCCTATGTGGCAAGTTCTTTGCTGGTCACTACCATGGTTCATACTTGCTTGAGCATGGCTGGGGGATGTGATTTGTATCCTCTGTGGAGCCACTGCCTCCACGGCTGAGGAGTCCTGGAGAACTTCAGACTTGCTCCATCAATCCAGCTCCAGAATGGTGGGGCAAGGAATTGGCCTTTTCCTGCTTTTTTAATCACCCAGTGAAATCCCCCAAAATTCTCACTTTGACCATGAAAACCGGCCCAAGTGATCCAGCTAGCTATCACTTCCTTTGACAACTGACACGTCCGCTCTGGTTTGAGGGGCTGTCTATAAGGCAGTGCAGTAAGGTGTACCCTTTCTGCCACGAGATGTTTGCCAGAAAGTATAATCTTGGTAGAAAGCATCCACTGGAAGACACCCATACATAAAAAGTACAACTTCTTTTGCTCTGTTTGCCTTTATGCATATTTTTACCTGTTGATCCATTTTATCAGTTTTGCATTCAGTTACCCAAAGGATTTCTTCCCAGCAGATTTTAAATATTTTTTGCAGTCTTTATTTCTTTGTCCTCTGACAGACAGGGCATAAGTTACACGGAGAGCAGGTTTTCATATACGAAACCTGCAGTAAGGGGCTTGATGGTCTGAGATAATCTTTTCAAGGGGTAATAATTTAAAAGAAAGATAATGTCCCGCTTGTCTGTCTAAGGACTAAAGAGGCTTCCCTTCCCATAGCAGACGGTGAAGGGGAGAGTCCAGGGCTCCATTCATTGCGCACAATGGGACTCCCCTTGCAGTCCTTCTCAGGGCAGTTTAAAAAGTCAACTATTACCCAGAGCAAATAAAGGGCTAAAGATGCGAAACGGAGAACCTGAAAGGCCATGAATAAAATCTGACCCTGTCAGCAAACCAGCTTCATCAGGCTCTAATCAGTGAGGAACCAGCTGTGCTGCCAAGGCCTGAAATATTTAAGTCCTGGTGACTGACAAGATATAAGATGTGTGAATCTGTACTTCAAGTTGCTGTCAAATGAAATTGTTTGATTTTGTGAGAGACGTAAGCTGAGAGAGTGGAAGAAGATGAGAGGCAGCAATTGAGTTATAAACTTTTCTACTTTGTTCAGCCTTCATCTCCTTTCTTAGAATGTCCTATTTAGACACAGACAAGATTATTCTGCTCCCAACCTTGAGCCAGCTGAGCTGTACACCTCAAATATGCCTTCCAGCCTTCCCAATGCCCTGCAAGCCCCAGTGAGGAGGAAAATCCAACTCTATGCCAAGCAAGGGACCACAATATGATTGCTAGAACAAGCTAATTAAAAAAAAAAAAAAAAATCAAAGATCATTTAATTCATGTTAAATCTAAATGTCCTCAATTCTGCTCTTCAGAAGAAACTGAAACTATTCTCATTCCTTTTTCTTTCTCAGAGCCAGTCCCCATCTTTCAAATCTTGCCTTTTTGACATTGTCTTCAGATGTCACCAAGATTTGGTGGTGCATTTTGGTTTTTTTTTTTTTTTTTTTATTTTTTTTATTTATTTATTTATTTATTTTTTTTTTTTTTAACAGAGTTGTTTAAGTGAAAGAATGTCCTTTGTCTGTAAGAAAAAATAATGCATTTTCTTTCACCTTAAAGGAAAACTGTGGGAAAGGTAGCTCAGGAAGCAGGTATTTCTTTTTACCCTAAGTAACAAGTAATTATTTCCAGCATTTGAATCTAAAATAACATTTCTTTGGGTCACACCCAATAAAAATTATTCAATTTTATGCTCATTTGTACTCATGAAACTGTACCTAGAGTTCTAGGTGGGAAACCAATCTCAGTCTGCATGGAGAAACTTTAAATTGTGCGAAGGTAGATCAAGGCATTTCTCATAGCCTGTTAAGAATCATATTTTCAAATCTGGTCATTATTTTCTTGTTCTTAGAGTGCAGTTTGGATATGACTGTATTGTTATCAACTCGTGGTTTTGCACTGTGATAATAATTAACCACACAGGGCTAGCAAGTAGATGCAGGGGAAAAGAAATCTCTTACTTTTTGAATTGTGTTATATATTGCAAAATAAATCCATTTTTATTTCCATATTTGAAAGGAAGGAACCCCAAAAGAAAGTAAAATATAAGTCAGGAACACACTATTGCCAGTTGAAGAAATTTTCTTTCAGTTGAAAGCATCTCTTCAGTATGAAGCCACAGTGTGAACCCTCTCTGTTTATTATTATTATTATTGTTATTATTATTAATAATAATAATAATAACAACAACAATAACAATAATTTACAGCATGTAGTGTAGTCCACATTCAGGATTTACAGATACTGAGCAGTCCATGTTGAAGCTTTTGCAGCTATAAATCTAACATGCCCCTGGAGTGAATTAAAATTACTGTGTGCTTACAGCAGTCAGAGAGGCTTAGGCCCATGGAAAACACTATGTCTCTGTGCTAGACACCTTGCAAAGACAGAAGTGGAGGAAGAACCTGCTTCTTGGAAATTAAAACAAACAAACAAACAAACAAAAAACCTGGAATAATAAAGAGAGAAGAGGAATATATGTACAACAGCCCCTAAGGGAATGACTGAAAGGCAGGACAAGAAACAGCCATGCTGACTGGTGAAAAAAGTGTCCATGAGGTTACAAGAAATTCCACACAAGTTTTCCCAAACAGCAAACAGTGATAGAGCACCAGTGACTCAGGGTGAAGTAGCACTTCTTAAATGTGAAAAATACCTTTGTTTCCTGGGACTGAAGGAAGCTGGAGGGGTTGTAATAAGCTGGATCCTAATTTCTTCTGTTTTGACCAAGTAATGCTGGAAAGTAGACAGAGCAAGACTGGCATATCCGTCTCATGTAGGCAAATTTTCATAGACTTTGCAGCTGGAGAGGATTGGTGGTGCTTTTAAAGATCTGATGCAGCTGTCTGAAAATAACATCCAGAGGAGTATCTGTTTGGTTTTTTTCACGCTAATATTTTGTGTTGCTTTCTAGCTGTATTATGAAATTTCTGTGGAAATACTACACGTAAAATGCTTAGTGATGAAGCCACAGTATGCTTCTTGCTGATATACTGGCTTCAGCACAAAGAAGTTTTGTCAGAGACTTAGATCTCAGCTCCTAAGGTTAGTAGCACAGACATCACTGTGATGGCTTAAAACCAGACATACCTTCTAAAGACACCGTAGTCAAAATGGCTTGTGTTGGTTGAAGTGCAACCAAGCAAGCACTGAAAAGTCACACAGTCCTCCTCCCAAGCAAGAACAACACCGTGGTGGACCTCTGGCATCTGAGAGAAAAGGCAATGCGAAAGCAGAGGACAGAAGCAGCAGTGGGGTGCTGAAGCTGGAGGGCAGGGGCCTGACAGCACCAGAAGACAAATGCAGCTGAGTGGCAGAAAGTCACCACATAGTTAAATTAATTTTGTTACAGATTGTGTAAGAATTAGCCTGAGAGAAATGCTATGTAAGAATTAGTGTTCACAGCTTTCATGCCCTCTGCAGACCGGGGAGATGTTAACTCTTTCCTTGTGCCGATGAAACTTAGAAAGCACTAACTCTTCTCTGAGTGAGAGGAAATACAAAGTGATTAAGAATTGGAGAGACACTGGAGCATGAAACTGAAGTCAGTGAAGAGAGAATAGAAGTCCTAAATTGGAAGGAGATTGAGGAGTTGCCTAGTTTGGGCCGGACTTCTTTTGTGAGGCCATGGAGAATGGACTAAAATATCAATGTAACTTATAGAATGTTTTTTAGGGGGATGCAAAGCTCTAGTCACAGCCATGGACTGATATAGCTGTGATTCAATGGAGAATTTTGAACAGAAGATAAAAGAGATAATGAGATGCCCTCTGCCCCCAGGGAAAAGAAGACCTCTGTTTCCTTTGATGAAGATGATTTTGGAGATAGATGGAGAGAATTTTTCTTTTTATACTAGAAGAGTCATCCTTTAACAGTACCCTGAATGAGCTGATATGGCCCATGAGCACAGTTAACAGGAAAGCTGTTAAGTGGGAGGGACTTGACAGTTTGCAGAACTCCCCCAGGCAGCCACAGATTCATGACAAGGAAGCCACCAGAGAACTGTTTCTTGTGGCAGTGTCTCCATGGGAGTTCTAAGAGAGACTCCTCTCCCTAAGAAATGATGAAAGACTATTTTATGGGTAGTAAACCGACTAAAAGTCACAGGTTTTGTCCGTTTATGTTATTAGTGAGAAAGTGAACAGTTTGTGTGGAGACAGAAGTGTTTTGAAGGTTTCTTTTTGATTTTCACTTTCTTCTTTTAGTGTGTGTTAATAAACCTATTTTTATACCATTTAAGTCTGAGACTGCTTTTCTTTTCTCCTTATCCTATCTCACAGTAGTAGGAAAAAGAGTAGATGATTCCAACAAACCCCAAACCACTACATATACAAAACATATTTGGACAGTTAGGGGAAAATACAAGAATTTACAGTTCTTCTCAGAATATTTCGTTTACTGTGCCCTACAGTTTCTGGATCTAGCAGAAATTAGGTTACCTACAAAGGACATCAGGATCAGTGGATTCTGTGGAACAGGGAGCTGAAAGTCTTCTGTACACTCTAGGGAGCAGCTATTTTCTTCTTACTCTAAAGAACTCTTCCTTAAAATATTATTGTTGCATGCAAGGTTTATTTCCTCAAACAAAACATGACTTCTTGACATGTTTTTAAGTTATTTTTTTTTTATCAGCTAAAATAAATAAGCAGAAAGGATTATTCTCGTGAGTAAATACTGTAGGCATGATTTTCAAGATTTCCACTCAGCAAGCCATACTTCATCACAGCATATGTTGAGTGCCATGCATGTGCTAAATTGGAAAAAATGAAGTCTATAGTTTCAGGCTTCACTTAACTAGAGCCTAGCCAAATCAGGATAGGAGAAAAAACACCTCTTGCCTAGACAACAAAGGCTCTAATTTATAAAAATGCCAATGACAGCAACTTTTTATTAAATTCATATGGTAATAATCCCCAGGATCTCCATGAGATACAGATAAAGAAGAGCATTCTCTTCTGCCTTTCAGACATCTGTTTAAATTAGCAGATGCTGTTTGATAATGGGCTTAGCAAGTGTGATTTTTTTTACATCCTGCTATGAATAAAACCCTGAGAAGCCCTATCTGTTCATTGCATATTAAGGCAGGGTGTGTATATGTCTATCTATGTGTACCTATTAATGGATACAATATCTCAGTCTATTTTATTTAAAAATAAGAATTATGCACTTTGAAGTTTATCACTTTCTATTTAACTTCTGACATCATGTGTCATTGTCTCCTGTTTTCTTCTCTTTCTTTCATCAACTTTTTTTCCTTTTTCATTGTCTCTCTGAGTCTCTCCATGTATTCCTATTACATATGCTCTCTTCCCTCACAACTTAAGTTTTCTGTCTTTTTCTTTTTGCAACATTCAATGCTGCATTATACAAAAAGATTATATGTGTTTCTCTGTGCCTGCAATTTTTGGTTAGGAAACTCATATATACATGAAATATTTTCCCTCTTGTCCTTGCATAATACCATGTGGATCCTACAAACATTTGATCCCACTCCTGCTGTTCAGTTGTGTGGGTCTCTTTTCCTTGTGACTGGTCACTGAGATAAAAAAAAAGTATGGGAACCACAAGCAGTATCAATCACAATCATTGCTCAAATACAGACATAGGTGGTTGAATCAGACTTACAGTGGACAAGTCTTGAGTAGCACAGGAAGGAAGGCAGGGCAAAGCAATGCAAGGGAGTATAAGAAGACACCCTGGCCACATGTAGCTTTGGACAACTATTTTGCGCTGGAGTGCCACATATTAGTCATTGAAACAACAGCAGCTAAAGCAGTGCACTCAAGGTGGCACACTTGCCAAATTTCATCAGGGAAATAAATGTGCTGTAAATCCAGAGTTTCAACAATAACATCTCTATGAAAAAGATCTGAGCCCACGAACAGGCTCCCCAGGAAAGAGGTCACAGCACCAAGCCTTATGTGAGTTCAAGAAGTGTTTGGACAATGCTCTTGGGCATATGGTGTGATTCTTGGAAACGTCCTGTGCTAAGACAGGTGCTGGATGTGATGATCCTGATAGGTCACAACTCAGCACATTGTACAGTTCTGTGAGCTTCCAACTTTCTCAAATAAGAAAAAGAGTTATAATGGGAAATTTTGAGGTCTTGGACAGACACCGAGTGGAATATCTGGGTAAGTGTTATGGAAAATAAGTGCTCTGAGTCTTTAGATGAGGAGTTGGAAGCTGAGAAAAGTTCTGTCCTTAAATCTATTTCACACCTTTTTTTCACCCAGATCAAAAGCCTTACATATTAACTGTGTAACCCCAGAGTTAGACCCTTGTCCGTTCATGAAAACTACATCTGAGCATATAATGTAATTTCTTTCCAATTCTTTAATGCCCAGATAATATTTCTTGGGTATTTTTCAGCAGTTTTACCATCAGCTCAATTTGAAGAGACAACTCAGTTCAAGGACTGCCTTTAGAAAGGGGAGCACAGAGGTATATGTAATTGTTTATAAATCCTTTCTTTCTCCTTTAGGATTTCTGCTTCAACATGCATTTATATGTCACTCTCACTCAGTTTTGTCTTTGTTTCAGAAAAGTTTTCCTGCTAGAGTGCACAATTTTCTTCTTTGGGAAAGAAAGCCTTTCCTGGTATTTCAATCATTGGTAGGAAGCCTGTGGTGCTCAGGCTCCTGGGCTGTATGATCAGGTATTATAATACTTCAGTCTGTAGCTAATAAATACTTTGAAAGTGACAAAAGGACAAAAAAAAAAAAAATATATATATATATATAAAAAAGAAAATAACAACCATCGTTTAAGAAATGTGCTTTAGAAATAGAAAGTGTTCCATAAGTAGCATTTACCATTGAAATGCTAGCACCAACTTTTAAGCCAAATAATCACAGAAATCCAGAATGACAGAATATGCAGAATAGGAAGGGACCAACAAGGATTATCAAAGTTCAATTCCTGGTGCTGTGCAGGACCAGCCCGAGTCACACCATGTATCTGACAACATTGTCCCAATTCCCTTGAACTCTGTCAGGCTGGTGCTGTGACCACTTCCCTGAGGATCCTGTTCCAGTGCCCAACCACCCTTTGGGTGAAAAACCTTTTCCTGATATCCCACCTAAACCTCACCTGACACAGCTTCAGGCCATTCCCTCAGGTCCTGTCACTGGTCACCACAGAAATCAGCATCTGCCCTCCTTTTCCTGTCACAAGGAAGCTGTAACCACTGTGAGGTTTGTCCTCAGTCTCCTCATCTTCAGGTTAAACAGGCCAAGTGAGCTCACCCACTCCTTGTATGGCTTTGCGTCAAGGTGCTTTTATCATTGTCACTTTGGACTCTCTAATATTTTAATATCTTTCTTACATTGTGACACCCAACACTGCCCCCAGCACTGGAGGTGAGGCTGCCCCAGCTCAGAGCAGAGGGGACAATCCCCTCCCTTGCCCGGCTGGCGATGCTGTGCCTGATGCACCCCAGGAAAAAGTTGTCCCTCCTGGCTGCCAGGGCACTGCTGGCTCATGTTCAGCTTGCCAGGATCCCCAGGTGCCTTTCCATGGCACTGCTTTCCAGCATCTCATTCTCCAGTCTGTCCATACATCCAGGGTTGCCCCATCCCAGAAGCAGAATCCAGCACTTTCCCCTGCTGAAATTCATATGGTCAGTGATTGCCCAGACCCCTGATCTGTCAAGGTATCTTCTGCAGGGCCTCCCTCCCCTCGAGGGAGTCAACATCTCCCAGTTTTGTATCATCTGCAAACCTGCTCAGTATCCCATCCAGTCCTGTGTTCAGGTCATTTATGAAGATGTTGAAGAGCAGAGGGCCGAGGATGGAGCCCTGCAGAACCCCTCCAGTGACAGATTCCCAGTTGGATTCACCCCATTCTCTATAACTTTTTGTGCCTGACCATTCAGCCAGTTGCTCACCTACCACATGATGCATTTACTCAGGGGTTTTTCAGTACACCCAGAATAATCTTCTCCATAATTTTACCACTGAAGTAAGACTGACAGGCCAGTAGTTTCTGAGCTCCTCCTTTTTGCCTGCCTCAAACATCAGCTTCTCATCATCTAGGCTCCCTCTGGATTCCCAAGACCACCCAAAAATCATTGAGAGAGGCTTTGTGATTACATAAGCCAGCCTTTGTAGGATTCTTGGATGAATCCCATCAGGCTCTATAGATTTGTAAAGATCCAGGTGGAGCAGGACAACCTGCACTATTTTGGGCTTGATGTTGATCCTGTTTCTGTGTGTTCTTTGGGACTTAAGCCACTCACATAACCTCCTCTATTCACTGTGGGATGAGCTTCCCTTCCTCTCAGGTGCTGTATGCTCAGCTTCCCACGAGCATGGGTTGTATTTTTATGTGGGTTTTTTTGTTTTGTTTTTTGTGTGGTTCTGCCTGGTTACCTCCATAGCTCTCTCTTGCCACCCACCTCCATTCTTCAATGTGTTTTGGGATTTTCTAAAGCCCTGTGTGCGGTGCTGCATTGTGGCCTGTCCCTTCTTGCCCTTGTTTGTCATCCCAGCCCAATAAGACTGGGGTTATGTTGGGACCTCGAGGACCCAGTGTGGCACAGTACATTGTAGCATACAGGGAATACAGGCTTGTAACTGTCTCTGTTGCCTGGTACAAGGGATCTGACAGCTCATATCAGGCCATGAATATCACTGTCAAAATAAGACTGTTTGACCATGGTGTTCATGCGTATTACTATGTGTTACTAAACTATTACTACTACTAATAATAATGCAATTTGCCTGCTGAATGAAGATTTCATGGGACTCCTGGCCTCAAGAGGAAGGAAAAACAAAGGGCATTCAAGCTTATAGGCTTGGGAAAGATTAAAAAGAGTCGAAGATGCACACACTGTAATGATCATCATGATGTGTTGCAGCAGAGCAGACTTGGCGTCTCCAGGGAGCCCAGACCTTCTCATTTTACACAGTCATTCTGTGGCTTTCATTTGAGGGTTTTGGATAAGTTGTGCATGATGAATTTTGAAATAATTAGGGTAAATTCCTGCATCCTACATTGCTTGAGAAGGACTAGATTTTCCTCCCAAGGTGCTGTGTTGATAGTGGTATCTGTCACTACCAGAATAGTATCATTCTAGATCTTTTGGCTGGAGGGCTATAGGTCTTTCATTACCAGTCAAAGTAAATACCACATTTTATCTTTGTTCTCAGTGATAACCATTTCTTGAGCTAAGCTGGCTCTGCTTTGACTAAACACAGATCTAAAAGGCGTTGTTCAGATTTGTATTCTTCCACAAATAATTTTGACATTTTGACTATGTTGACATTTGAGGACAAGTTGAGACTAAAATTCAGATTTGATGGAAGTGACTGTTGTGACAAGTGTAATCTCAAACTAGCTATTGACTCAAAACTTCAGGTTTCCAAATCCCTTCTGAAGTATTAAAACATCTGACCAGGGCATCAGATGGGGATTATTGCTCTGGATTTATTCTAAAGGCATGATCTTGGAATTCCACATTGAACACATTTAGTATCAAATAACTCTATTTTGGCATGATTATAAATCCCAGTTCCAGACTGCAAAAACAACTCTGTGAGAGTCTGAACTAAGCTGGTGGTTTTTTGTTTTGTTTTGTTTTGTTTTTAATGTGAGCAAGCAGCTGATTCTTCCTCCCTTTCCCATCTTGCAATTTCATTCTCATGAATGTTTCCATTTTAGCAGAATTTTTCCCAGAAAAAAATCAACCTCATAGCAGACCCTCAACATTTCAACTTGAGTTGTTTGGCAAAGTGATAAGCAACTGAAAGCAATATTCTTTAATGGGAAAAAGTGTTGCACAGCTGTCTCTGTATCACTCATTTTTTTAATGGTTGTCTGGCAGCGGTATTGCCAAGGCATTTATTACTGGAGTATTTAGGACGCTAGATAAATGTCAATTACTTCTCCAGACTTATTGCAAAAATTTAGGGGGGGGAAAAAAAAAAAAAAAAAAAAAAAAAAAAAAAAAAAAAAAAAAAAAAAAGGTTCCTTTCCCTCATGCTTGGTGCATCCAGTTTTGGCATCCTAGGCAAGACGCCTTGTTTAGATGGAAGGGGTGGAGAAAGCCTTTGAGGAACTCAGTAATCCCAAAAACTTCAGATGATTGACCTGAAATGGTTTTTATTTTTCTTCTAAGTGTAGAGGTTTTCTTCAGTTTTCTTCAATTTTCACACAGAGTTTTTTAAAGAGTTGGGTAATACTGTTTAATAGTGTTACAGTTACACATGCTAAGACTAGAAAAATTGAGCTTCCTCCTTGTGACTGCGATTTGGATTCCCTGGCTGTGTTCCTTCAGATTATGCACTGGTGATGAAATGTGTTACTCAAAAACCAATCAGTGCATCTAAATTTATACATCATTATTTATATCTTTGTTTCACTCCAAAGTACATTTGTTGTTTTTTAAAGCATGAACATGGGCAGTGCCTGGCCTAAGGAAGGTTTGACATGCACAAGAGATATGTTAGCTGGAACAAAGCTACTTTAATTATCAATGGAAAAAATACTTGGAGAAGGAAAGCTTCACTGCCTGTGAGACATAATTAGACAAGAAACACAAGAAAAGCACACATGTGTCCAGACTTTAGTGGGCTAGGACCACTCAAAACTAGGTATCCAAAAGAGCTGGCTACACTTCCATCCACACCAGATCAAAGGGACATGAATTCAAATGACACCTGAAGCAAGACAGAACTAGCCATAGGACAGGGTGGTGGCAGATCAGTCCCAAGTGAAAAGACTGAATTTGTAGCCTCACAAAAAACCTGGAGTGACAGGTGAGAAGGCTGAGTGGCAGTTGGGGTCATAAAAATACACTTGAAAACTGCTGCATATGACATTCAAAGAGTAGTTTAAGGTATAGAACAAAGCCAACAAAAGGGAGGTAGTAAGTATGGCTAATCTAGCCAGGAGTCAGATGGAGATTTCTCACCCTGGTGGCACAAGGCTCTGGGACAATCTTCTGATGCAAAACAAGGAAGGACAGCTGCAGGGTTATGGGATGGAGCCCGCCCTGGTTACAAGGGAATCGATATGGTGTAGACTCCAGGGAGGAGGAACCAGCATTGACATAATCCTATCCTATGGAAATAGATAAACTACCAAACCATTTTCTCTCAAAGGACAAGGGTTATTGTACACAACATGTTACATTTATCTCACATACTATATAGAACACAGAGAATGCATTACACCCAAATTCCGCCTAATAACAATTTCCTACCTCAGTGCAAAAGATACAACAAAGCAGTTAATTTCTTAGTTCCAAGTAAATTTTTAATCATATTTTTCTCCCCAAGACAATTTTTTATGAACTCTGATTCCCATTGTCTCAGTCTTCATGAACCGAAGATCTGGTGCCATTTTGCTGAACTTGAGTGAAGCAAGCTAAGGTGATCCCTTGAAGAAGAGTGTGGATGCCCTATCCACATCAGGCCTATTCTGCCCACTGGTGCATAGTGTGACTCAGGAATGGAACCAATCAGCTTCTTATTTCCCTTTTACCTTTTCTGCCTTGCTTGGAAGAATCTAACCTTTTGCAGGACCTTTTATTTCAGATGTTTCTTTCTTTCAAGATTTAAGAAAAATTGTATACCTCACCTTCCCCCATATTAATCAGGGATAGTAACACTCTAATGTTACTAGATAGTGGAGGGAAAGGAATCTTATGTTTTCAGATTTTTCTCTTAGAATTTCATTTGCTGTTATTAAAATTTTCTGTTAGTGTCCTTGGAGATCAGGTGAATTGGCTGCACTTACAGCATATATTTTCTGCCTCGTTATTGGTAAAATGAAACTATATCAGCAGAATGCACCACGCTGGAAGCTGTCCAGTCTTCTGAGAAACCTTCTCACAGTTATCACAATGCGCAGTCAGCACTCAAGAACCAAAAGTAAGGAAAGCTGAATCCAAAGCAAGCCCAGTATGTGGTTGTAGGATATACTTAATTTTTTCTTGTGTTATATAATGTCTTTGCTTTTACAAAGACATTAACTCTTTAAAACCACTGACCAAATTAAAGGTTCAAAGATGGGGGCTTTTTTTTTAACTACTGCTTTTGCCAGTGAAGCTGGATCTAGGTGTTGTTCTCTATCACTAAGTGAGTCCTGAGAGCTAGGTCTCTTCATTTTAGCTAGCATAGGGCACAGCAAGGCACTACTGACTCTCTCATTCTGCCTCTCTCACACAGACACTTTCTCTCTCCCTCTCCCTCATCTCTTTCTCTTCTCTTCTCTTCTCTCCTCACAGGTATGTGTGTATGCATATGTATGCACACATGTATGCATATACATACACATATGCATAGTTTGTTTTTAATTGTTTAATAATTCGAACACTACAGAGAAAATCACAGTCACAATTTCAAAATACATTTTTGAAAGGTGAAAGTAATGTCAGGCCTATTGAGTGGCCTGGGCTACCACAATGACAGCCCAGGTTAATCAGCCTTGTCCCATTGAAGTGAAACCAGACCAACAGTAGGAGGACTTCTTGAAACAGATGCAGCTTTATACTGCCGTACATTTTATATTTTTAAGTAACAGGCATATTGCTATTTTTTCAGGTCTGTCAATGGAACAATGAATGTCATTGATTCAGCACGTGGTGGCAGTAAAAGGAATAAACCTCTTTGGGCTGTGGGTCTTGGAATTCATCAAAGCTGTTTGGTGTTGTTGCTTTTAATGTGAAAAGGTCACAGTATTGCACTTTAAATAGGTACAATTGGAAAGAAATTCAAATAAATAAACAGTGATTCCCACTGGGATAAACAGAGAAACTCTTGCCTTAAGAAATAATCATCATCAGTTCCCATAAAATTCATCATTGACATACAGCCACAGACACATATGCCCATTCTCATTCACACCTCCCTTCCTCAGTCATGCTAAAGCATGTCCATGGAAAGACTGTTCCAGTGCTCTGTGCCTCTGGGAACAAGAGACAGCGTGGGAGAGGAGCCACTTGGTGAATGTGACCTTAGTCACAAGGCTATGGAGCATCCCTCAGCTGAATCATTCTTGCTTTTTAAAAAGTATTGGGCAATGCTTTGGGACTCAGTGACCTGCAGGGACACTGTTTGAACTGTTCTGCTGATGTGTGTGGGAGAGAGGAAGGCGCAAGTTTTAAAAAGGACAAATCCATTAAAAAAATAACAAAGCAAAGCAAAACCAACAACTTATCATTTTACTGCAAAATATGCTGAAGGATTTCAAGACCTTGGTTGCTGAAGGCCCTCAAATTCTTTTCCAGACATAAATATGTGAACAAATTAAACTCTATGTGGTTTTGGCTGATCCCAGTCGTGTTTAGTCTTAATCCATCTCAATCATGAGCTACCTCTTAAAAATAATATTTTGTGGTTCCAAAACATCTTTAGCTAATCCTTGCTTAGTTTGGAAAAGAATTATATTTGGAAGGATGCACATGTCCATGTGGCTTTGAGGGATACTCTCTTTACGGTTCTCATCCATCATACATTTTCTTGAAAAATTATACATAATGCTCCAGCATCATCATACTGAACATTGGATCCGAAACAATAAGTTTTTTCTCCAGCTTGTAGTAGACAACCCCCCCCCCAAAAAAAATTAAATTCTTTAAAATATGCCAAATTGATACATGAATGTGCTTGGATCTTCTCCATATTGCAAGTCAGAGGCATCAGAGCTACTTACCACACAAGAAGCTAAGGAAGAGGAAACAAAAATTTTATAATATTTCAAAGATCAGGACCGCAAATGTGCCTGGAAAATGCCTGACATTTCACATGGAGATGTAACACTCTCTGAAGAACAAGAACTTGGCTTTAATTACTGAATTTAAAGAAAACAGTTTCTGAGATTAATTTCTAATCCATGGTTAATTGAAAAAAAAAGCTTTTAAATGGTTCATTTCAGGACATCTTTTGCACTCTTTTCTCAAGTGAAATATTAATTTTCATTTCTCATTTTCCTCTCAAATCAGAGCAGTCTGAGAAACTACAAATCTTGAGAAATCTGGTGTCAAACTCTCCTTTTATACTTCTTAATCAAACATTTCTTTCCTTCCACTTCACCTTTTAGATACCCCCTGGAAATTTTTAATCAATGACACTATTCCATGTCTTAAAATAAAATGTATTTTAAAGCATATTTCTTAAAAAAATAACTTTTCTCTTCTGCAGAAAATGTATACACTGCTTAAGGCTCCCTCAAATTATTAAAATAGGCTTGCATGACATGAAAACAGGGGGTAGTAGATTTTTCCTAACGCTTAAGTCTGAATGAAAAGCTGTCATCCTAATCTTTTGTGGAGAGCCTTTATTTGTATTGTAGCTAACAATGCATATGTCCCTCTCAAGTAAGTACTTTTCAGTGAGGGCCCTGTGGTCAGTGAACTAAACATAAAGGTTCCTGTCACTTTTACAATGTTTGGATTTTGTTGTAAAAACTTTACCACAGGATTTTTGCAGCTAGTTTTGGGTTTGTACCTTCAGATTGCATTTATGCTGGAACTTAATGTTTTGAGAACATGTCTGCTTGATCATGTGGATATGTGCTAATACAGCTAGCATGCACACATCTGAGACCACAAAAAACAGCACATAAATTCTGGGCAAGCAAAATGAAAAGTGCAGTCATAGAAACCAGCTCAAAACCACCTACAAAACAGTTAGGAAAAATTTAGGCATAACATCCAAAGAACAAAAAACCAAGCCTATACAGTGCTGTCTGTGCATTTTGAAAGAATTTAGTATCAAATTCCAGAATACAAGCAAATGCACAAAACATAAAAACCTCAGGGGGAAAAAAGTAAAATAATTTTCAAATTAGTTCTGGTTTGTGAATCAATTTCCAGCTCTCTTGTTTCCACTGAACAACTGGAACTGGAAAGCAATAAAACTGAGGAACTGCTGTTGTAAGGGATTTTGGAGTGTCTCTGTTAACTTTTGACAACTGGTGGGAGGAGAGAGCAAAGAATGATATCAGCAATTTCCAAAGTGATCTGCCATTTCTTATATTATTCAAGCCAAGTTAGCAAAGAATTGTCCCAAAGAATGGTATTACATGTGAAGCATGCCAGATACTTTGGGTCAGTTCCTCAGAGAAATGTGATTTATGCAGCCAGCCACTGCATATGATGTCACAAGGACTTGCTGTCTCCACTCACGGTGTCCAGTAGAGAGTAACATCGACAGCATTGCAAATAACTGGAGCAAGGAATACAACCCTACCAGCTATCGATAGCTAGAGAATGCTTCAGTAAACACATATTATGATCTATTGATTTAATCAAAAATCTATAAATATCTGTATTTCTGTGTGTATGTAGAATTTTTTAACAGTTTTTTTTTTTTTTGTTTTTTTTTTTAAAGCTGTTTTTCTTTCATGAGCTAAAATGAGCCTGTGGGGCTTCTATGTGAGTCAGACTTGCACCCAGATGCTGGTGCTGCTGTTGTGCCCATCTGAAATAAATGCTTAGTTAAACAACCTGCAGTAAAAGTCCAATATTTGTGGTACTGTTCATTTTGGCGTCTTCTTTTCCCCAATGAATGGGGTTTCCCAGGTGTCAGGCTGCTACCCACACATAGGATGACAGCTGAGTTTTGCCCAAGGTCTACATATATATTTGGTATTTTCAGTTTCTACAGTGTATGGGAAGTTATCATGTAGCCATCAGATAAGTCAGATTTAAGTGAGGATTTTTATCCTCAGAACATACATTCCTTGGCTGCAATGAGTCAGAAGGACACAGAGACCTTTTGTTTACCAAAGGCTGGCAAATCATTTCATCTCAACCGACAGCCTCCTTAGTGAACAACATCCTGACTACTTCTAGCAACCAAATGGTTTTTCACAGCAGGGTTCAGGCAGTAATTTCCTCTAAGGAACCTGCTTGTATTTGGCCTTGTTAGACACCATTCTTCTCTGACTTTAAACTGCCACATGGAGGAAGGGATACAGAAAACATTTGCAGCTGGAACACAGTTGCAGTAAGGTAAGATGCCATATTTTAATTGTGTTCAATTTAATCAGCTGCTGAAAGGCCAGGTGGAAGCGCATGGGTAGCGTGAGTGGGAGAACAAGCGTGAGGGAAGACTAAAGCCTGATACATTATGTCCTTAGCATTGCACTCAGAAATCCTGGGTTTGCCACTTTTAACACTTACAGCAAACCCTGTAGAAACATGACTCAAATCTTCTGTATTGGTTTTGTAGGGGCTGGTTTTTGGCAGCAGGGGGGCCACAGAGGTGGCTCCTGTGAGAAGCTGCCAGAAGCTTTCACCATGTCCAACAGAGCCAATCCCTGATGGCTCTGAAGATGGACGTGTTGCTGGCCAAGGCTGAGCCAATTAGAGATGGTGGTAATGCCTTTGTGATGACATATTTAAGAAGAAAATCAAAACAAAATCAGAGGGGTTTTGCTCCTAGTCAGAGAAGAGAGAGAGGTGAAAACATGAGGGAAACAACATGGAAACACCAAGGTCATTGGAGAAGGAGGGGCAGGAGGTGCTCCAGTCCCTGGAGCTGAGATTCCTCTGCAGGCTGTGGTGAGACCATGGTGAAGCGCTGTGCCCCTGCAGCCCATGGGGATCCACGGGGCATGCAGAGATCCACCCACAGCCTGTGGGGATCCACAGGGCATGCAGAGATCCATCTACAGCCTGTGGGGACCCACAGGGCATGCAGAGATCCACCCACAGCCTGTGGGGACCCACAGGGCATGCAGAGATCCACCCACAGCCTGTGGGGACCCACGGGGTGTACAGAGATCCACCCACAGCCTGTGGGGATCCACGGGGTGTACAGAGATCCACCCACAGCCCGTGGGGATCCATGGGGGATGCAGAGGTCCACCCACGGCCTGTGGGACCCACAGGGGATGCAGAGATCCATCTACAGCCTGTGGGAATCCAAGGGGGATGCAGAGATCCACCCCCAGCCCATGTGGGATGTGCTCATGCTGGAGCACCTGGATTCCTGGAGGAGGCTGTGATCCAGTGGGAGACCTGGTGGAGAGAGAGGGCCCTTGCTCCCAGGCTGGAGCAGCCTGTCCTTGGGAGACTGCACCCTGTGGAAAGAAAGACCCAAACCACAGCAGTTTGGGGAGGAGTGTGTGCCCATGGGAGGGACTCACATTGCAGCAGTTTTGGCAGGACTGCTGCTCATGAGAGTGGAGCCATGCTGGAGAAGTTCACGGAGAATTGTCTCCCATGGGAAGGACTCCACTCTCTCACAGGGGAAGGGCTCCTCTCCTGGAGCAGCAGCAGAAAATCTCGGTGATGAACTGACCAAAACCCCCATGCCCTGTCTCCCTGTGCTGTCTGTGTGAAGAAAGGAGGGGATGGGGGGAAAAAGGTGTTTTTAAGGGTGCTTTATTTTATTTCTCATTATAGTTTTCTGATTCTGTTGGTAATAAATTTCACTTTGCAACTAAAGCTGAGCCTGTTTTGCCCTTGAAATATTTCTCCCAGTCCTTACATCACTCATTAAGCTATTGTTAACTTTTTTTACCTTTTCCATCCTTTTCCCAGATGTGGCAGGGGAGGGTGAGTGAGCAACTCTCATAGGTGCCTGGCATTGGGCCAGTGTCAAACCATGACAAGCACCATAGTGTCAAAAGGTTTGCATGCAGAGAAAGAGACAGGAGGAGTGTGTGGAGATCAGTAGTACTGTCTGCCTCTGTTTTACGTGTTGGTGCGCAAGTTCCGGTCCCTGGTGGAAACCCCTGCCCTTTAATCTCATTATGTTAGGTTTTATGGGTTTTGCAGCTCAGCCCATGCTGTGGCACATGTCCCATAATAGAATCAGTTTCTCAAGGGGGATGAATTTTGTTCTGAGCAAGGTGTGACATTAGCAGGGCTACCCATTTATTTCCTGGAGATAGCTCTTCTTTGAGGTCCACTTCAGATCACCACCCTCCCTCCAGTGTGTTATTATATGCCAAGTATCTGTCACTGCCGAGGTCCCGATATTTGTTGTCTTTGCATTGGAATAGTTCTGGAGGGAAGAAAAAGGGTGATTAAAAAGTGCAAATGTAAAATTCAAGAAAATTTTACTGCATTTTTAAAAATATTGTTATCAAAGCACAAAAGTACAGACCAGTGCAGGTTAAGTACTAGACAATGTTCCTTGAGATATGAACACTGTAGCATGTGATTCTACTTTTCTACTAACTTAGTCTGAAATTTGAAAGTAGGTGACATTTTCAATTGAACCTATTGAGTTGAATTGAGCCAACTGTACCACAAAGTCCCTGCATTACTCATCCTGCTGCTGTTTTCATCAAACACCAAGAACCAAAGCTGCTTAGGTGCCCACATGGTCTACTGTATGGCCATTGAAATTCATTGGCATTTCTTGAGTGGATTGTTCCAAAGGTCTCCACACAACATTTTCTTCTCTAAGTAGGAGAGCCCCAGCTTGAGAGGGAGGTTAGTCATGGAGAGACTGTCTCATGCTGCATCTGACTCAAGCATGGGTAAGCTGGCACCAGCCCTGTGCTCCAGCCACCTAAACCCCTCCAAGCATACAAGCAAGGGCAAGCACTGGCTCTGAGAAGTGCTTGTACAGATGCAAAGACAGAAGCAACTCTCTCTTGAGGATGGACAGAAGCTGGAGGAGGCAGCATAGCAACCTCAAGAAGGCAAGAACACAGAAATGCTAATATGGCAGAAACAAGCAAAATATGGCCAAGAGGCAGGGCCCAGGGCACAGCAGGGACACTGGAGGTGCTAGACCATAAAAGGAGAGGAGCAGCTGCGCTCCCTGTGTCCTGACCTACTTGTGTGAGGCCCTTCTCCATCTGGGTGGCAGGTTTTGGTGACAACAGGGCTGATCGTGGGACTGGTGGAGTGGTGGCTGGTCTGAGTCAGAAAGAAAAGGCAGAAACTGCTCAGTGTGGCATTGTTCTTCTCCACTCTTATTAGCTGAGTTATTATCTAATATCTCTGTGTATCTTTAAATAGTGAAATGGACTGGCTGAGGGAGGGAGTTGCAAGTGATAGGAATTTGTGAGGATTTGTAGGTGGCAAGGTTTATGATATTTTTAATTTTATTATGTCAGGAATCACAAGGTAGAGCTACACCCATAATTTCCTCTGTGAAATTGTCTTGTTACTTTTAGGTTATTAAGACCAAACCTAGTCTCCATATACCCGCACGTATCTGTGTTTAGCTAGCCAACACTCAGCTACTTGTGGAGCGCACTGAAGTGCACAGATGCTGTGCAATCCACTGTGTTCATGTGCACTATATTTTATGCCCCAAAGATGAATGAAATAATAATAAAACCACATTTGTGCAGGGTGTACACAGTGTGCATGTAACTGAACACTGAACAGTGCTGCTGAGCACAAAGATCCTTCAGGGATTACACCTGTTTGTACCAGGATATAAATGTTTTCTTTCCCAGGTTAGACTTTACCCACAGATTCCCATTGAGGATTTGCTCATTATTTTATATTCTGATTGTAAAATTCTCATTCTTTTAACATGCCCCTGGAAAAAAAAAGAAGTCAAAATGATACTGTGAAAAAGAACATAGGCTTGGAAAACACCTTAGAGATCAAAACAATTTCCACTTTCCCACTGAGGCGCATCTTTCCTACTTATTCATGTAACCTTTCTCCTATTCAGAGCAGTTTTAAATTAAAACAAAACTATTGCATTAGGAAGTTAAGCGCCCTATGGCTGTGGATAATAATTTTCTTTTGGATGTCTGATTACAAAATAGCTCAATTAAGGAACGTGTCTGTCCTAAGGCAAACACCATAGAGCATACCCTACGTTCTCAAAGTACTATTTGTTAAGATTTTCAGGTGATTGTAACCTGCTGAGATGAGCTTTTAAGAAAAATATTTGAGGGCTGCCTCATAGGAGGCCTATTATTTCCATGTGTTACCATACCATATTAGTGATCAGATCTTCTAGAGCAACACAGGATACTAGCCTTGAAGGGGAAGCAGTTACTTTTTATCCATGAGTACAATATTATGTGGCTCTTACGTTATCATGAAGGCAAAAGAAATATACTTTTATTAGTAGATGGATTAGTTCATTGGGAATTTAATGTACCTAGCAATCACTTATCCTTTTGCAAAATTTCTGCACCCTAGGAGGAAATGACCACCAAGTCCTTCTGGCTGTGATCTATATGTCTGTGTCTTGCTCTGAATTTACAGACCAGCCCTGTGCTTGTGGTCATGCCCCAGACACAGGAGAGTTGGTGTTCAGTAGGACCTCATCCACTGTAACACCCATGGAACTTTCCCAGTTCCGCAGACAGCAACAGCAGATCAACCCAGCAATACAGACTTCTTATGTAAAGCCCAGCGATTATGTTCTCTACCTCCAAAAGGTAATGCCACCTGATTCTGAATATCTTAATAACACAAAAAAAGGGTGAAGATATATATATGGCAGAGCTAAATACAAGTGCTTTGCCCTTCGTAATCCAAGTTTCCCTGTCTGATCCTTCTCGTGCTCTCCACACAGCCTAGCCTAAATTCAAGATGGATATACGTAGAGTCAATCCACTTTCTTGTGCAGCATCTAGCAGGAAATTTCTGTGTAGTGCTATTACAGTACAAACATTCATGCTAGTAATCACTATCTTCTGCCTCCCTAAGGAAGTATTTAGTGAATAAAAGACGGTGGGTGCACACAGTGCTTTCTCCCATGTTGGTATTCACAGACGCTCTGCACAGATTTTTTAAAATTTTGAGGCTTCAAATTTAGTCTTTTGCATCTTTCCAGGTCATTATATTAAGACATGTCAAAAGCTGAGAAATAATTAGATATCTAAAAAATATATAATTGGAATCCTTTCAAAAACATCTTATTTTCCCTAAATCATTTTTGTACTACCCCATCCCAGGAACCCTGTGTATTTCCCATTGAGTGGTAATATACCTTATTTGCTTTCTATGCAAAGATTATATTGTTTGATTCAGGGCTTTTTTTTTTTTTTTTCCTCTGAGGCTGGTGTGATATATGAAATTAAATCTACACAAGCCACATTTGAATTAGAGCAAGCCCATGTATACAGGGAGGCTTTCCCATATATCTGGGCTCCCTCTTGAGGATTCCAGTGATGTGCATACCTCAATGGAATGCTGTCAGACTGACATTCCCACAATACCTACCAAATTTATCAAAGTGGAATCACTGGGCTTCTAACTGTGTTAGTATCTCTTACAGAATGCTCTTGATCAGTAAAAAAATCAGCTGAATTTAAGGCAACCTGGTATCTTGCAGGCAACAGAACCTTGTTATAGCTCTATGGAAGCTGGTTGGAGAAATAGGAAAAACCAAGTGGCACAACAAGTGAGAACTTTGAAACAAAATTAAATGAAGGAAAACTTGATGAAGAACAGTTTTGCTGAAAGATTTAAAGTTGCTGGGAAGCTGTCTTCTTGTATTATAGCACATTACAAATAACAGAAAATTCAACTTGGCAGAACACACAGTTTTGTTTATTTATGGAATTTTTTTTCTTTTTTTTCTTTTTTTCTTTTTTTTTTTTTTTTTCCACATTATCCTTGATGGTAATATATCAAATTAAAAGGCTGACCTTATTGTAATATTTCTTCCTTTTATGTAGTCCAAATCTACCCTGTGTCTGTTTAAAACCATCACCCCTTGTCATATGAATCCAGGCCCTGCTAAAAAGCCTGTCCCTATCTTGCCCATCAAACACCTTTCAGTATAGAACAGTCACAACCAGGTCCCCCTGGAGCCTTCAGTCTTCCAGGCTGAACCACTGTAGCTCTCACAGCCATTCCTCATTAGAATACCAATAGTGTTTTTATAATAAAAGTTGTTTTTTCAGAAGTCAGTGCCTGGAAACAGGCACCCCACAATATGCAACTTAAAATTATGAAAATGTATTAAAAATGGGGGGGGGGGGTAGTATCTATCATACCTTTAGAGCTATGTGCCAGTAAATGCAAAGTAATACTAATTAGATAATCAGCACATTTAGGCAGATTTTTGAATGGCTTCCTCCCACTGCTGTATCTTTCTGCTAGCAAGGCTGCAGAAGCACCACATGGACAGACTTACAGACATATACCTAATTTGTCCTGCTGATGATCCTGTAAAGAACATTGCACTATCAGTGCCATGGGTTTACTAATTTGTGATTTGTCTTCTGTGAAATGACTATACAAATAAAAAAAAAAGCATGTAAAACAAGCCAAGTGGCAGTAATGGGAGATTTTAACTACCAGCAATCAACTGCTACATTAGAAGGAGGAAATAAACTGGAGACTGGTGATCTCTGGTTTTTGACTTAATATATAATATGCATTAAGTGTATAAGGCTGGAATAAAACCCAGACTGCAGATAAGGGAGAAGGAGTTTTAGGAATAGTCAGGTGTTTGGGAAGATGAGGAAGATATTTTTCCACATCTAATTTCTTTGACATTCTGCTGTAAAAAAGCAAAGGGACTACACAGTCACCTAATATAAAAAGAATTTAAAAACACACAAATGAGAGAGTTTTACCCCATCCAAATTGTTCATATGCAGAAGCTTGAAACATGGTTTTGTTGGAATAAATGCATGTGCAACCGTTGAGACAAGGCTTGCTCTTGTCAAGGTAATCAGTTTAGCGTTTTTTCTCAGGACTGATTAAATGAAAACAGGATTGGCATCAGAAAACACTCCTGGTCAAGAGTCAGTGCTCCTAATTTAGTAATGAACTTCCACATGGGTTTGTTTTTATGGAAAATATACATGGTCCTAAGTCCAGACCATGGTGTACAGTATCCAAAGCCCACTTGAGAAGAAGGCTTTGAGAAGTAACTTTGTCATATGCTGAACTACAGAACATATGGGTAACCTGTCCATGAGAGTATATGGATGAGGGGATCAAATCCACCATTAGCAATATTGCAGAGGACACCAAGCTGGTTGTGATTGTCAATCCACTGGAGGGTAGGAGGCCTCTGCAAAGGGACCTGGACAGGCTGGATAGATGGGCCAAATCCAGTGATTTGAGGTTCAACAAGACCAAGTGCTGGGTCTTGTGCTTTGGCCTCTATAACCCCTTGCAGCATTACAGGCTTGGGACACAGTGGCTGGACAAAGACCAGGCAGAAAGGGACCTGCAGGTACTGATTGACAGTGGACTAAACATGAGCCAGTGGTGTGCCCTGGCGTCCAAGAAGGCCAAGGGCATCCTGTATTAGGAATAGTGTGGCCAGCAGGAGCAGAGAAGTTATTATTCCCCTGAGCTCAGCACTAGTGAGGCCAGTGTGAGGGCTGCTGTGTCCAGTTCTGTACCCCCCAATTTAGGAAGGATGTTGAGATGCTGGAGCATGTCCAGAGCAGGGCAGCAAGGCTGATGAAGTCCAACAAGGAGCAGCTGAGGGAGCTGGAGTTGTTTAGCCTGCAGAAGAGGATGCTCGGGGAGACCATAATGCTCTCTGCAATTATTTGAAAGGAGGGTGCAGACATGTCGGGGTCAGTCTCTTCTCCCAGGCAACCAGTGACAGGACAAGAGGACACAGTCTTAAGCTGTACCAGGGGAGGTTTAGATTGGAAGAAGCCCTTCAGAGAAAGGGTGACTGGGCATTGGAATGGGCTGCCCAGGGAGGTCATGGAGTTAACCACACCTGGAGGAGTCTGAGAAAGACTGGATGTGGCACCCACTGTCACGGTCTAGGAAACAAGGTGATGTTGGGTCATAGGTTGGACTTGATCTTGGAGGTCTTTTCCAGCATGGTTGATTCTGTGACTCTTGTGATATCTTACTGTACTTACCTTTACCACCCCAACATTGCAAGACATAATCTCTGACTTGGCTCAAGAGCTTGCTTGTTGATCCCAGATGGGCAATTTATAATCCGAAGATAAAGGAAATCATGGACTCTATTCTTCCATTCATTCTCATTTCTGTTCTTTGCACTAGTGGCTGGATTTCCTGGCTATGACGTAAACGAAAGCATCTTTTGCAGCCTCTGAATCCTCAAGTCTGCTCTTTGTGCTTCACTCCTGTTTTTCCTGTCTAGTAAGGGATTTTCCATTATGGTCTGTGTTATCAGACAACACAGGTGATTCTTCTAGTAAGTTCTTTAAATACAGCCAAACCTGGGAGTACTTGATTTTAGTATTGGTAAACAATCTTAGGTCTGGCTTCACAAGTATTACCCTTCTGAGCTGATTCACTCTGTGTTCATACCAAAGGAATTGAATCCATCTTCTTACACTGGTTACATCTGCACTAACACTGTTAGCAGATATTAGACATCACTGTTAACCACGTAGAGTGTAATCCAAAAATACAGCAGATGACATGTTGTAAAGGGCTATATTTTATGGCTTCTCCCTGGAGAGCTCTAAGGTTAGGCAAAAAAACCTGCTGTTGCTTCATGTTTAATACCTTGGACATTATTCTGTGGCCTGTAAAACTTCAGCCTTGCTGTTATGTGTGCTCTTCAGCAACTGTACAATCAGCACATTATAGCTGCAAAATGTTTCCTCAGTCAAGGGAGTTGTAATCGAAAATAAACTTTTAAAAGAAGTATTACAAGGGACTTCTGTCTACAGATGATCACTTGTGTCATTGCAACAGTAAAATTATTTTAAGTGGAGATTTTTTGTCTACCTCTAGCTATACAAAAGAGAAAGAAAAAATACTTATTTTTTATTGATACATTCACTTTAATAATTTGAAAACTGCTCATCCTTGTTCAACTCTGAGCTGTAGCACGTCACTAAATGGAAAGTATTTCAGTGTTCAGTTTGCCCCCCATGGTGATACAGTTAATTACTGTTGGTGGAGTACTTCCGACCCTTTTGCCATTATTGGTTATCACAACTTTGACCATAGGTCAGTGTCCAGGAAATTATAAGAAAAAAAATTAGCAGTATATTTAACTGTAATTTCTTCAAATTATTCTTTTCTGACAGTTTCCACTGAAAACAGGAAAATATAAAAACACTGCTGTATAAGTAGGTCTTCATGTATCCTTCATCTGTGTATAGTACCAGCATCACATTTAATACAGAGAAAATGAAGGTTAAGAACAAACTCTTGGCCCAAATGAAGTCAGTGGGAGTTTTGCCATGGCCTTTAGAGGACCAGCTTGTTACTACATGTATGCAGTCCAAGTCAGTATAACCAATTCTTATTCATGGACTTTATTTTGAGCACATTTTTTCTTTAGTAGTTAGAGTGTGTTGAAAATACTGACCTTCTGAGCTAAAGGAAAATGAAATAAGGAAAAGAAAAAAAAATAAGTAAAGTGATTTGTGTGCATGATAAAAGTGTTTTTCTGCAATAACACAGCATGTGGTCAAGAATTACACAGGTTGCATTTGCCACTTTATATCTCCTGCCAGACGAATACAATTCAGGGCCTGTTACCCCCGCCTGCAATACTGTTTCATAGTTATGAAGTCATGACAGCTGTGATTGCTGGTGTAGAGAATAAAGTCTGTGGAAAAAGTCTGGATAGCTTCCCACTGTACACAGGCCAAAAATAAGTTAGCTGGAATTAAAACAGAAGAGGAGAAAATATGCAGGGGGAGAAAAGCAAGGGACGCAAACAGCATTTCATATTGGGACGCAAGCTGAGGCAAATATACTCTGGGACAGATCCTGATTCCACTCCTATCTCTGCAGGGTCTTAGAACTGATAAAAAGTCTGAAGTGTAACCAAGAACCCATTTTGGCCAAGTATACTCCACCTCATGGAAATTGGTACTTCCCATTTCCTGCCTCCCTGGAGATTCACAAGTCATTTGAATTAATTTCATTCCCAGCTTAACAATAACTGTGCAAACATATCACCTCAGTTCTTGCACCTGAGGAAACATTATGATCTATAAACTCACAATGTCCCACTTGAACATGGGGAGCAGGTGCTAATCAATAACGCGTTGCCGACATTTAAACAAGGGAGCTCCACAGACACAGTCTCTTATAGGTGGGACAAACGCCACAGTTCCATCCCCCCACAGATTCATGGTTGTATGATTTGCAAAGCAGGATCTGATTTCCTCTTACTTCATCTACCATCTGTGGAAAAATATTCTCATATAATCAAAGCAACGATACTTTGCCAATGAATATTAAAGGAAAATGTTTCTGTCATGTTCATGAAAAATAGCGCCAGAGTATACAGAACAGTATAATGATCAGTATGTATAGTTTGGTTCTGCACGTTGATGTGTAAGTACCACAGAGAAGAACGCCATTGTTTGGGTTTTTAGCATCTAGTAACTGATATTTATTTGCCACAACAAAACATTTATAATGAGGGTGAGATCTGTGTTCTTCAGAAGGCCTTGGAGTAATCTTAAAGATAGGTTGTTTTCTCTCTTAAAGAGAGGGATGAGGAATGACAAAGAAATACCTTAAGACAGTAATGTGCTGGATACAGAGAAATAGATGCTGGTTGCAGACCTTTCATGGACCACAAAAAACCACTCTCCTGTCTCTGTATCTCTGGCTGATCCAGGTGGACAGTATAATTTGGATTCAGTATTATTATAGTGATTGCAACTGCACTGAACAGGATCTTCCCCCTCACCCCAGAAAAAGTGAGTGTGGTGACACAAGATACATGGCAAAAGCTCTTGAAAAGAAAGATTAGTCAAAAAAGGACAAAAGGAGGACTAAAATGGGGACCAGCTATTAAATTTTGGGTTCATGGGCATCAATTTCAAGTTTCCCATGACCATATTCAGAGGGAAGGGTGTACTTCTGCCTGATCCGGGGAGAAGAGCTTTAACTTATTCTTACAATGACAGTTCATGGGGACCTAGCATTCTGCCACTGACTAATTTCAGTTGCATGTCTCAGAAACTGTTCCTTGCCTCAAACCCCTGCTAGATGGTGATAGAGTTCCCTAGAACATACCAGTGACAATGGCAGCAATTATTTCTTTTCTTTTTATTGCTCCAGCTTATGTGATCAGAACCCATCTTTGCCTTATTTAGAAATACACTTTTATATTATGAAAGTATCCATTATGTTAACACAGAGGCAGACTCAGACTATTTGACTTTTCTAATCTTTGTTTATGATTTTAAAATATTTAAAGCCAGAAAAAAAAAATAAGATTAAAAAATTAAATATGGTGAAAGCCACATGAAGGGGAAGATTAGACAATTGAGTCTTCCCCTTCTGTCTGTCCTCCCTCAGCAATTACATCATCACTGTGGCTCCTCCTTCATGCAGTTCTGTGGGGTCTTGAGCTAGCCTGCCATCAAAATACAAGAAAACAAAGATATTAATGGGTGATTTTAAACATTTGTTAAAATCTTCTTCTCCGGTGCCACTTGACAGGCGGGGACTTGTGCAGGGCTAAAGGACAGGTAAGAAAAGGTGAACTGCTGCTTGCATTTTGAAACCGACTGTGAACAAGGAAAGGAAGAGCCGGTAACAGAGCTGGGAAAATATCACAAAGGTCAAAGCTTGACCCATTCTGCAGCTGTACTACAGTCCTACAACAGGTAACGCCACAAAAAAAGCCAGATTTGTCCAGAAAATGACAGATATTTCTACTCTCACCTCAAACATCTAAACAGGGCATTAAATATAAATACCCAAACCTATTTTCCCTATTATTTTCCTTCACTATTTTTTTCCTTTGCATTTAATTTCTTCCTCTGTCTTATCTTTAGCTTTTGGAAGGGAAACAAAGTTTCTGGAGTTGAAGTACTTTCCCACTTCATCCAGAGGACAGTGCCAAGGCTGCAAGTTGTCCGTGCTTGGCACCTAAACCAGCACCCTCAAAGCCAGAGTGAGGCTTTCAACTACCAGAGTTGGTCACTGTCCCCAAGCTAGTCCCTGACACAAATGGCATAGCAGAGGAGGAGAATAAAGAAACCTGTGAATTGAAGCACTGCATTCTAAGACAACAAACATATGCAGGATTATTTCAAAATGAGCACCAGCACACTTGAGCAATTGGATGGAGAAGGATGAGAAAATAATTTAACAAGGAGTATTCAGATGGTAGAAGTGCATTGCCCTGGCCTTGCAGGTACAGGCTGAGACGATTTATTAACATGTAATTGTGCTGTTTTCCAGTCTGATAGATCAGACTAAAAGAAAAATCTAGAACATCACTTGTTCTGAAGCCTCTTCCTGCTAATCACAGAGAGTGTCCTTGGAGTACTTTTCATTTTGAAAATTTGATTGTAGTCTGAAGATCTTTGTTTTATGTAACACTACCCCTAGCTTCTCTGAATCATTAGGATTACAGAAGGAAGTTGGATTGTACAGACAAAGATATGTTTCCTTGAGGCAGGTAATAGGGAATTGTAGTTGAACAAAGACAGGGAAGGGTAGCCCTTGGTGCTTCTCATCAACACTGCAGGGCAGCACTCAGAGTCTTTTTGTCTTAAGGATTTTGTCCTGTATCATGGCTGCTCCTCTGCTTCTGGGACTGGCTTTTTCAGAGGCAGTTTCCATACAGGCACTGTAGATAGAAGTGACATAATTTTGTTGTTTTTGTTGTTGTTTTGTTGGGGGGGGGGGGTGTGGTGTTTTGTTTGGGTTGGGTTTTTTGGTGGTTTTTTGTTTGTTTGTTTTGTTGTTGTTGTTGTTGTTTTGTTTGTTTGTTTTTGTAAGGGACATGATCCACTTGTATTTGCTTAAATTACAGGTCATAGGCATGCTTCCTCTCCATTCCTGTTCTCACATCAATCTTACTTTTGTGTATTCTATTTGCAGTGCATTGCACAGCTGCCTGAACTTCAGTCTAGCTTCAACTCTGCAGCTGCTCAGTGTGTCCTTCCCACTGCTAGTGGACCCTAGTTAAGATTTGGTTGAACTGGTAAATGCCCCTGAAATCAACAGAGGGTCCAAAAGGTAACATGGTAACATAAACTTCATATATATTCTTTATGTGCTGTTTTCTCCCTCTGCACAAAAGCATTGTGCACACGACCTCCATGTTCCTTATTTTGCGTTATGCTCTCTGGGCCTACAATCTATGGTAAATGAGAATGACTATGCACAAAGGAATAACCCAAACAAATGCTGGGCAAGATCAATCCTGGCCTCTTCTCACTATCAAAAGTTCTCAAATTCTCATGCTTTACATAATCCATACTGCATTGAAATAGTAATCCAGGGGAAGTAAAATTAATCAAAAGCAAAAATGCTGTATGGTTTTAGTTGTTTTGTTGTTGTTGTTTTGGCTGTGGGGATTTTGTTTATTGGAGTTTTTTTGTCCTGGAGAGAGAACAAATTAAATTAACAAAATATTTTCGTTTTTCTTATCAACCAGAAGGAACCTCTAAGCCGACTAGGTTTCCATTTTGAGCAAGGAATGCCCACATCTCCTTGTTAATTGCTTTCAATGTTTCTGGAAAAGGTAGGAAAATTTTCTCAATTTTTATTGCCTACAAAGGATGATGGGAGCACAAGTTGTTGTGGTTGGCCATTTGCGTGCCATTTTATTTACACAGTGAAACCAAGAAATACAGAAACACTGAGAAGCAGTACAGTGTTGACTGTATCCCCATTTGCTGGATATCCATTTGCTCTTTTTCTATACAGGATGTAGGTGTTGCCTGTGTTTGCCCATGAGATCAGGGCAAGTCAATTTACTGCTATTATTGAATCTCTGTGACTCTTTTTGAGAGTCATGACATAAAACCCCTTCAAAGATTATGCTTTCCTTTTGTGCAAAACTCTAATGCACTGAAGGAAGACTCCAGTCTTTTCATTTAAATCTGCTATACAGCAGAGGAGAAAAAGATCCCTGCAGTGTACTGTGAGCCGTACACTATACTCATTACTGACTTCATTCTGTGAGCTGCCTTCTCTGGCCCACATCCAGGAAAACACAAAGTGTACATTTAATTTTCAGTATGTGTGTAGAGTTATTAACTGCAAGCACATTCTTACATGACTTCCTCATTGCTTTTCATTCTACTATAGAATATAGAAGGAAGCAGTGGCTTTCAGATGTTGAGAATGTTTTGGAGGGGACCTAAATGAAAGTACCAAAATGTCCTCACAGTATATAAGAACAACAAGACAGCAATATTCTTCTGATTACATGATATTCCTGCATGTAATACTGTAAAAAAACTTTGTTCAGAAAACTTCTGTTTGCATGCATGTTGCTTCATGCTACTAAACTGAGCAGTAGGTTGAGAAGGGAAAAACTGTCAAATGATGTAGAATGTCCTCACTTCGTCCACATTACGCAGGTATCCTGCATCTGTAAAGACACTACTTTTTTCTTAAATCATAGCATTATAGCAATACAGCCTAGTCCAATCTATATCCCAACCTGCACATGGCTGCCTTCAGGCATGTATCTCCCTTGTTCTCGCTGGGCAAGGATCTACCAGAAGGAAAAAGCCTTCCTGAGACAGAATTGATGGTTTTGAGAGCTTCCCTGCAGTCAGTTTCACTGAGGAACTCTGCAGATGCTATTTCCTACCCTGTGTCTCTTCCTGCAAGTTACCCTGTGGTATGTCATATGAGGAGATGTGCAAAGTGAACTCCTAGCTCCAGCGAAGTCACAAAAGACAGGTGGAATTATGTTTTATCATTTTCAAGCTTTCTTTAGTGTCACTACAAAATGACAGTCTCTCCTTCATATGTCTCCTTCTCAAGCTGATATAAGTACTTTATTATGCCTACTTCACCTGTGGAAGAACAGGCACAGGTTAGTACCATGGGCAAACACCAATGCGGCGGTAGAAGAAAAGTTTTAAATTAAGCAGGAGTGATGGGCTTGTGCCCAAGTCATTAGACAGTGTTATTTCTTTTGGAATCTGGCAGAGACTCAATAAAAACAAGCTGCACAGGCCACATGGGCTCATGTCCATTTAGAAGAGCTGCCTGTCCTCTCTGTTGCAAACCTGTGGGCACTGCTGGTGAGGACTGTCCAACGCCCAGCAGCTTTTGTGCTTGGAAGCCCAGAGAGTTGCCACATAGCAGTGCTCATGCTGGTAACTTCTGGGCATGGGAAAGGCTTCAGCAGCATGGCAGCTGTGCTCAGGGACTGGTCTTTGGAAAAGTTGGTCTGTGCTGCTGTACTCACCATTATCAGTCCTCTTTGAGCACTGTAAAGCATGGCAAGTGTAAATTAAATCATCTGTTAACATTCTGGAAAAAAAAAAAAAAAATCTGGATTTGCTCTGGAAATTTGGAAAAACTTTCAATGTAAGTCTAAATTTATCAAAATTAGCTGTTACCAACTACCAGAAAATATCCTTGTACTGCAGGAAATACATGCACATAAAATTCAAGCTCAGATTCTGAAGTTCCACAATCAAACTTTCCTTTAACCAACATTATTTGTCTTATATATGGCATGTATATGTTTCAAAGTAGTCTCTTTTATACAATACAGTAAATAAAAACCCATTGCATTCAATTGAGGGGAAAAAAAAATGGTGATACACTGTGCCAGATATCTTTTGAAAGTTCTCTGGAGAAAAGAATACATACAGGCACTGAGATTTATTAAAATCCAAGCTGTTTTTGAAGAAGCAAGCTTTACTAATGAGATAGCTTGAAAACCAGAGACTGTCCATTCCAGCATATGTGTATCATATGAAAGCCAGTAATTTTTTATTATCTCAGTATTACCAGAAATGATATTAAGCTGAAACGCAGCTCCAGCTAACAAAAGTATATACTGGGACTTTTTAACGCTAGAACAATAAGCCAGCTTTATTACACTGATTATTGATAATATAAGGGCTGTACTGGTATTTAGTCATAACTACATAAAATTTTTGTTTTTCTACCATAACAATTGGCTACACAATTACAAGGGACCAATAATATGTTTGCAAGTAATTACTGACAAAGATTTCTTTTGTTGTACATAAATGTAGTAAAAGCCTCAGGCTAATTTTACCAGCATGTTCATATGATATCACTTCCTGAAAAAACATGAAAGCTTTTTGCCTTTTTTTTTTTTTTTTAAAGTTATATACACAAAGGAAAGGCTGTACAAGTACTACAGTAAAAAAAAAAAAAAAAAAAAAAAAAAAGATCTCAAGAAATATCCTGGGTCTCTACCTCAGAAACCTGTTTTAATATTGAGGTCATTGCGAGGGGAATTAAAATAAAAACACTGTTTCTGGCCAGAGAGAATTTCTTTTACAGTGCTGCTTAAAGAATCATAGTTCAATGGCAGTATTTTCTTGGTCACTCTATTGATTTGGTGAGACTTTGGCTTCCCATATTTCCACACTGTCACTTTGCATAGATGGGAGCCAACTGTACTCAACCTCTGCTCTAAATTACTGGTAGTCAAATCTGAATTGATTCACCTGATTTTATAGGCTATTCTATTGCGTTTACAGGCTTCTCTCTGATTTTCCCAAAGAAGCATAATTTGGTCAGTTTTATGTTTGTAAGAAAATGTAATTAAGCATGGCAAATCTGCTTATCTTAGAAAATATTAGTATATTGTAAAAAAGATAACAAAGATATCACTCCTTTAAATCCACAAAGCCTTTTCATCATGTCCTAAAATCTGTTCTGACTTTTTTCTGGCTTGCCCTGATACACCACAAATTTCCAGAAGATTTCTAAACACCAAATGAGTTTAGAGGCATGTTTGAATTGAAAAAAAATATTGCTACCTGCTGGCACAAATCTTTCATGTCTTGTCTTTGGCTGACAAGCTTCTACATTCCTTAGGATTCTGGATAGCAATGCTCCTAAATTTCTTTTTGCATGGGAAACTGATTTTGTTCTTACGTCTGCATAGAATAGTGTCAAAGTTCCTGTGAACTCTTGAGCTATTTAGAAAAAAATAAGAACCAGCCCTGATTCAACCCCCAAATCAGTGATGCCACTGAAACTGGCTATAGTGAATTTACTTGTTATATCCTTTTGTTCTGTACTCTCTGGATCTGGCTAGAAACAACGCTTCTCAAGTGCTGTGAAGAAGGTTAAGAGAGCTAACAAAAAATTCAGATGAGATTTTCCATCAGTTCCTCTTTAAGTATGTGGTGTTTTCATTAATACCATATGTTAAAATGAATTAGAGCAAAGGTGTGAAAACTTCCAACTTTTAAGTGCAACTCATTGTTAACTTTGGGAACCTAATTTTTCTCCATACGGGTCATAAAAATATGATTTTAAAATGTTTCCCATTGATCCAAAATGCATTAATGCTTAAGTCACACCACTAGGGCTGATAATGTAAATGTTGCAGCATTTGGGGGTCATTCAGTTATTCCATGTAGGGTCACAAAATGGAGACACCTTCGTGACACTTCTGATAAAGAAAATCAGAATGGTGCTGATGTTTGCTGTAAGGAGACCTCTTTGCATTAATCTGAATATTTAACTTTCAATTTAAATAGTGTGAAGACAGTATTTTCCTTCCAAACAAACCACAGGCCTGTAGATTACAAGCGATCTCTAGTCACAGAGCCATGATACAATATAGCAAAGCCATGCTTCTCAGCCTGGGTAGGTTTTCATCCGCAGCGTCTGAGCTATACTTCTTCTCTCCATCCAGAAAAGAAAATATAGCATAATATATTTCAATATAATATAATAAAGCTAGACAATATTATACATAAGAAGGCCTGACTCCAATGTGTCACTGTGAGCACTCACTACTATAACTCCACAGGTCTACAGAAAATATTGGAAGCAGTTTCATGGAAAATTACTTCAAGAATTCATTACTTGCATGAGTGGAAGTATCCTAAATCATGTCTGACACAGAGACTATTACTGTGCTTGCAAAGAAGTGCTAAAAACATATTTTGAGTAAAGGAATAGTTCTGGCAGATGTATCAATTTGCTGGCATAAAGCACATCTTCCCCTAAGGGTTTTCAACAGAAAAGTGTTTCCAGTCAGAGCTTGCACCCTGACATCACACCTCCCTGTACCCAAATTGACATCATTATTTCATGCACGTGTGTTAAGGCATCACAGGAGGAAGTTTTTAATTTTTCACACTCACACAGTTTGGTGGTTGTTGTACCACCAGAGTAGTGCAGAATTTTCAAATATCCAATTATGATAAAAGCAGTACGTCACAGAAACACAGAATCACATAATCGTTAGTGTTGAAAGGGACCTCTGGAGATCATCCAGTCCAACCCCCTGCTCAGGCAGGGTCACCTGGAGCAGATTACACAGGAACTCATCCAGGTGGATTTTGAATGTCTGCAGAGAGGGAGACTCCAAAAATTCTCTGGGCAGCCTGTCCCAGTGCTCTGCCACCATCAATGAAAAGATATTCTCCCTCATGTAACAGTGCAACTTCTTGGGTTTTAGTTTATAACCATTGGTCCTTGTGTTGTCTCTGGGCACCACTGAAAAGAATCTGACACCATCCTCTTGGCACCCACCTTTAAGATATTTCTATGCATTAGTGAGATCCCTTCTCAGTCTTTTCTCTGGGCCTAAACAGGCCCAGCCCCTGCAGTCTCCCCTCATAAGAGAGAAGCTCCAGATCCAAATCATCTTTGTGACCCTCTGCTGGACCCTCTCCTTGTCTCTCTTGTCCTGAGAAGCCCAGAACTGGACACAGCACTCCAGATGTGGCCTCACCAGGGCCAGGTATGGGTGTAACTCCTTCAGCCTTCTGGTGATGCTCTTCTTGATGCACTTCAGGATATCTTTGGCCCTCCACGAGGGCACTGCCGGCTCATGGACAGCTTGTGATCCACCAGGAGTCTCAGGTCCTTCTCCACAGAGGTGCTCTGTAGGAGCAACCCCTGATGTGTGCTGGCACTTGGGGTTGTTCCTCCCCAGGTGCAGGACCTGACACCTGCCCTTGTTGAACTCACAAAGTCTCTCTCTACCCAACTCTCCAGCCTATCAAGGTCCCACAGAATGGCAGCAGAACCTTCAGCTGGATCAGCCACTCCCTCAGTTTAGTGGCATCAGAAAACTTTCCTAGCGAACATCCTATCAGCAAACTTGCTGAGGGTACATTCTATCCCTCCATCTGGGTCATTGATAAACAAATTGAACGATACTGGTCCAGCAATGATCCCTGGAGAATGCCACTGGCTGTTGGTCTCCAGGTGGATTCTGTTCTGCTGATCATGACCCTCAGAGCTCTGCCATTCAGACAGTTTCTGATCCACCTCACTGTCCATTCCTCTAACCCACATTTCCTGAGCTTACCTGCAAGGATGTTATGGGAGACAGTGTCAAAAGCCTTGCTGAAGTCAAGGCAGACAGCATCCACTGCTCTCCCTTCATCAGTCTGTCCTGCCATATCTGTCCAACCAGATATGCAACCATGTTCAGAACTGCCTGTTTTCTTTATTTCTTTATGCCTCTGTACATCTGAATTTTAAAATAGTCATAAATTAAATATTCATGCAATTCATTCACTGCTTTCCCCGATAAATTTGAAGGTGTTGTGCAGTGATAAATCAGGTCTCTTGTGGGCTAACAAATAAAAGGCTGGACATTAGGACTGCCATTAGGTTATTTGTGTGCTATTAAGATTCTGGCACACAGATAACCAGGACGTGTACCATACCCAGCCTTGCCTGTTTGCTCTCCTCTGCTGGGAAAGTGCTGCAGGAAGACATGTAAAAGAATGAAAGAAGAACTCACTTGAGATCTAGCATATAAATACCAGTTTGACAATAGCAGGTCTCTTTAACCAAGCATCAGTTCAGGTTTCTCAAGAGCAAAGCCTTTACTTCAGCAACAAAATGATCTGGAAAGGAATTGGCTTCATAACTGGCCATGAAGCAGAGGCCCTGACACAAAGAGATGGATGCAGAGGGTGCCAGAGCTGGGAGAGTGGCTAGGGCATGGGGCTTGAGTGCCTGCACCAGCACCAAACTTGTGTGCGCAATCACTGTCCTTCATTACAATTGCTGCAGCAATGTTGTCCTCTGACATTCCAGCAGAGATTGGGGCCAATAATAAATTAAGAGCACATACAAAACTCCCCAAATTGAAATAGCTTTGAGGTGATGAGGACAGTAGAAAATAAAACAGACAGCATTTTATTCACTTGATAAGGACAGTAGAACAGAACAATATTTTAGTCTTATCAAGGACAGAGGAACAGAACAGCACAGCCTTGGAGAAATAGATAAAGGAGGCAACTTAGGCAAACAGAAGTCATGCAAAACACAATCAGGGTGCCAGCTCAGCTCTGCAAGGCTGACAAAGCAGAAGTTATCCAAAACAACAATACTGCACTTACCCAAAAGTGGGGGTCAAGGAACAGCCCCTTCCTAAAGAGGACATTGAAGACAGCTCCCCAGTAAGCTCAAGGCTGCGCAGGCCACATGTCTGGTTTCTCAGAGAGAAACAAGTGTTAAGTGTTATGAACTACATTTTAGGACTTTTCACAAATAGATAACGAGTATTAATTAGGATGGTAATTTGTACTGTATCAAATAACACAGTGTCTCCTTCAAATTTTTCAACCCTACTTACTAGTCAAACATCTCTCTGGAAAAATAAGAGTTGGAGGATTCTTAGGGCTTGCCACCAGCTGCTGTTTTATTGAGTTTCCAGTCTAAATTGCCTTGGCTTTCCACTTTCTAATGTCCACAAAAACCCTTTGCCCCCTAACAAAAAAAAAAAAAAAAAAAAAAAAAAAAAAAAAAAAAAAAAGACACCTGAGTGGGAGGACTTAAAATCATAGTAAGTATTTTTCTACTGGTTCTGAAAGGTTTTAGAAAAGAGATTTTTGGGATATAATGTCAATTTTTAAAAATATTTTAAATTTTTTGTTGGTGTGGAGAAAACAAACAGAAAGAAAATCAAAGTGAATTTGCCCCTCTTAGCTGAAATATTGGCAGTGAATACCAGCATTCACTAAACTAATCTTGAACATTATTAATGTTTTATTGTTTTATTTAAGTATACTAAAACATAAGCCTGAACAGCTTTGTTCCCATGATGAGTAATAATATCAGTTTTTTCCTATGGAAAAAAACCTTCAATTTTTTTCATACACATACAAAGATACAAGATAAAATACAAGATATAAAGAAATAGCTAGGAAGAGGTCACTATGGAAAAAAGACTGGCAAGCACAGAGAAATTTTGCTGACAGCACAGATGAATTGAGTTTACAGATGACTTTATGGAAGCATATGATCAGAGCAATCCAGTTCTTGGATACTTTCTAGTATATCCATAGTCTTGAAAATGAACTGGAAGGCTTGGGAATATAATTGGATGTCCTGAACATTTTTAGGAAAACCAGCATATTTGAACTGCGGTCACAGAACATTCTAGTTCATTTGCCAAGTAATATTTTTCTGAGGTCTTATTGGGAAAAAAAAAAAAAAAAAAAATAGAATCCACTGCAGCTCATAGACAAATGTAGCCCCTTCGAAACTTATCCATAACTATTCCATACCACCATTAATAATTTTTACATTAAATCCTGTCAATTACCAGGTATGCATAAACTACCACACAGCTGCTGGCAGAGGTACAGGACTTGCTGGAGCTATAAAAGCAGCCTAGACATATTCAGGTAGAAAATTACCATGCCTAATCTTACAAAAGTTGAGTGCAATCCACCCCATAGAGAGACCTATGGAAACACTTCTAGCACTAAACTCATATGGGAGCTGGGGCAAGAGAGGCTTAGTTTGCTCAGATTCAGACCCTCCGCATAAGGGGTTATCTGGGCATTTTAAAGGCATCAAGCAATTTTTTTATTCCATCTATCCTTGGATCTAATGAGTAGTTTGGACGTGCTTCTTCCAATATATTATTCTGCAAGGTGGTTGTGTTTTGTTTTTTTTTTACCTAAGGATGAATGTTGCTTGCACAAAGCTGGATGAAGACCCTCTTGGTTATTTTACATGCTGATTGAAGAAACTACACCCTAAAGGTTTCACAAATATTGCAATCTTATCATTCCTTTCAGTGAGGGAGATTAGATAAACACACAAGGAACATATCAATCCAGGAGGAGGATTGGACTTTGCCAGAGATAGCAGAGGGTGCATATTTCTCATATCACCTCTTTTTGGGGTGATCATCTGGAGCCAGATCTCCCTGTTACAGCTGGGTCGAACTTGGCAGAGAAGTAACCCTGAAACCTCCTCTGCCTGCAGCATGAAAGAGGGATGTGTCATATCAGCTGGAGAGGTCTTCAGGGGAGGTGGTGGAGACAAATGCAAACAGCATGCCTTCCCACAGCCTCCCTCCTCTCATCACTCTTTCTAGTCTCTTGGGCCACTATCCAGTGCATATCTGTCTGCTGCTTAACAAACTCTAGCTGTGGTTTCAGGCTGATAAATAATTATGCTAATTAACAGGTTGAAAGGAAAATGTGATGTTGTTTCTGTGGAATGTTCTCAGAGGCTGGAAACACTTAGATGTAAAAACATGTGGTGAAATAACCAATAATTTGCTTAAGAAACCCACATCTGGTACTCCTGCTAGAAACAGGGGTTAATAGTCTGTCAGGGGCAGGCAGTGGCAGTGAGTAGCTCTAGGATAAACAAAAAAGCCTTAACGGCAGGAAATGGGCTTGTTCTCCTAGCATAAGCATTTACATTGGCTGCTAACCAGCAAGAGATGTAAAAGCAGTTGTTTAGTTTACACTTGGAAAAAAAACAGAGATGGAAACAAACAGACTTCTTCATTTTGTGTATCTGTGAAAAAAAAATAAAAGCCGCCAAGTCTAGTTAAAAATGGTAATAATATATATGTTCCATATGCTGAGATAGAGCCATAGACTCAGGACAAGATTCCAGTCATAAAAGGGAGGAGGGATTACTAAAATTATTTTTGTATTATTGAAATAACTTTCAGATAATTACATGCATGAATTTAGGTTACTCATGCAGAAAAAGAGAAAGAGCAAGAAAAGTGAGGAAACTTGATTAATTGATGCAGGCTGACATCGTGTTGGTTTTGGTGTTTGTTTTTTTTTTTTTAATATAAGAAGATTGATACTGGTTTTTGTTTTGAGGAAGGTCCAAATGCCAATTGATAAGAGGAAAGGCTTTCCCATTTGACACCACTGTACTCAGGAAAGAATAGAGTCCCCAGTGTAGTAACACATGCTTGTGCTGGTGTGGCACTACTACTGCACTTAGAAGCTCAAAAGAGAAAGCCACATTTTAAGATGGGATGAAATGTAAATAATGTACTCATTTGACAAGATTCAGATTAAGTTCTCTGTGTGTGGCAGGCTGAATCTGTATTTATAGCAGTTAAAGAAACACGTAGGATTCTCAGGATACACTGAAGACCAAATAATACATTGTTGGCTCCTAATTCTGTTTTAAATAAACAAACAATGTTCTGCCTTAGGTGGTGTTCTTCTGAGATGTAATTTTTACATAAGAAAACATGACACTTCAGCAGATGTTAGCAGCTTTCTGTTCCATGTTGGACTGCTTGACATCTCAAGCTAAATTTTCTTTCATAGTCACTCTCAAAGATGCATATTATCCCTTGTCAGAATAAAATGTTATGGTCTCTTTCCAGACCAGAGAAATACAGTAGGTGCACATTACCACCATAGCATCTAAGCAGCTCTCTCTTTCACTGTTAGCACGTATTACAGCCTTGCAAATGACAGGCTTTCAGAGCCTCATATTGTTCTATATGACACTTGTTCTATAATGACACTTATGTTTTTTCTAGTGATCCTAGCACAGATTTGCAACCTTTCTCCAAGCAATGAGAAAGGAGATCTTCAATGCCACATGTTGATACCTGAGGTGGGAAGCAACGGCAACAAAATTCTTCAAAAGCCTCATCTGTCAGCCGAAGCAACTAGTACGGCTCAGGTCATGTGAATGTAGGTGGCACTATGTCCTCCATCATGTAATGTTTTTAGGTCTGAGGCTGGAGGCTACCGTGCAAAAGTTGAATCAATTCTGGTGCTTTTTGAAGCCTTCTGTAAGCATCCAAGGTGCTCAGCTGCAGAAAGGATCTGTTCTCTAGCATTGTACTCTCATGAAATAGAAGATCAGAGAAGCTTGCTTCTTGTAAACAAGAAATGTCATGGAGAGGCCATCTCAGATGGTAGCACTTCCACTTTTTCCTCATGCTGTGCTTACACTAAGCTGAGATCACACAGCCCTCTGTGTGTAATACATTCCCATGGGCTCATATCTACCCAGGTTGGCTTTAGATCATCACATGAATAGCATGAGGAGACAACTGATGACTTCCAGGAACACAACTGAAGGTGAAAACCATAAAATCTATGCTCAACTTTTTGTTTCTCTCTGTTCTGGTTCAGACATGTAAATATAAGCGAAACAGTCAATTTCTGAAACCAAGACTACATTTCATTTGTGAATGTATAAATTTAAGAATTCCAATAAAGACAGAGCCACTAATGCCAGGAATTTCTGTTCACCAGAGACAGATATCCTGGATCTAAAATGGCTAGTAACAACATGAAAGAGCAGGTGACAAAACTAAAGTTTTAGGAATGTCAATTAGAACTTAATTGAATTCTTTGAACTTCAGTAAGTTTTTTCTTATATTGAATTCTGCTGAATTGTGGTTACCTTTTTGCCTTTTGTGTAAGTATATCCATCATATTTTTGCTCATAGGAAAATTTTTGTGATGAAGACAGGAAAAAAAAGAAAAATGAACAGGGAAAACATGGAAAATGAGCATTAGCGTGGAGGCAAAGATCAATCACTAAAAATGTAAATCTTGCTCTACGTTTTTCAGTGAAAGCATTAGTCAAGGAATACAGCAGTTATTAATCTAAAAAAAAATATCACTCACCAAATAGCTGTTTCTATTTTGTATAGTACTTACATTTATCATCAAGTTCCAACAAAAATGGTTTGTCTAGTACAATTAGGTAGGGGATTTGTATAATTTCATATGGATAATGCATAACTTGGACAAATTATGAGTTAACTAAACCGCAAAACAAACAGCCCCAATGCTCATGATGGGAAGAAAGAACAGTCCTCACCCTTCACTACTGTTCTCTAGGGACAGAGCCACAAGGACAGTCACAGTGAGGCAAGGGCAGCCTTTCTTTCCACCTGTGGGGGTGTTTTATTTATTTCGGCATGCAGTGAAGGCAGAAAGCAGCACAGGAGGATTTACCACGAGCCTAAGACACCCCAAAGCTTGCAGAGTCTATAGCTAGGCCTCGGACATTTGACTGCTCACACCACCCCCTCCTCCCCACCACTCCTAGACAGAAGCTTAGCAACATATGGTCAGATATCTAGGCTTGGGATCTAAAATAAAAAACGTTTTCTCTTCCCTCCCAGAATTTCAGACTGCAACAAATATTTGGATCTAAATATGGGGTGTTCATATCTATTACATTTTATTCAAAACTTTGCAGACTTTTTAAAATACCTGCACAAAACCAAAACAAACAACTCAAAAAAATAATCCTTTTTGCTCAGCTCTAAACATTACTATGAACTTGACTTCCACAACTGATTTATGTAGGGCTTGCATAAATAGAGCTTAGTAAGCTTCGCATGCATTACCAAAACAAACTTTTTCTCTGTAATGTATTGTGTTGGAGCATTTGATAAAACTGAAAGAATATCTGTTATTGATTCTCTTTTCCTCAGGAGTGGAATTTTTGTGATTGAAGGAAAAGCAGCAGGAAAACCAATGGGTTGGCTTGGGGAAGGTATTCATAGAAGAATAAATATATTTTCCTAGCAGATGATAAGGAAAGCAACCAAACACTTCGTCTTTAGACTGCATCTTCCAAACAGAGGGCCCACCTTTTGTTCTCACAAGAGAAATTGTTTTAATCTGGGTAAAAAGAGATCAAAGAGTCTTCCAAAATTTTGACAATAACCAGCAATGATCATTTGGGGTGGTTTTCATTTGCATTAATATCCAGTTTTTTTAAATGGTCTTGGCATGCTCTTGGCCTCAGGAACTTCCTGTGATAATCAGCAGCAGAACTGAATCACGCTTTGCTGTCAAAAGATATTTCTCTAACCAGTTATTTTCCTCATTTGTTCTAAGATCATTAGATATTATTTTTTTCCTAATACCCCTGCAGTTTATTTATAATTATGAAGACCTCATAATTATAAAAGTAAAAATTAAAGTGCATTTGTGAAGAAATAAAGTTTGAGTTGTGGTTTATATAAAACCTAATTACAGAAGTAATTACACACTCCAAGACAAAATGCCAGCATGTACTTGGGGACATGTGGACATACATAAAAATATTAGCATGGGATTATCACTGGGAGTTTTCTTGACCATATGTTTCATGTCAAGTTATTTTGCTGCATATCAGTATCTTCATGGGTGTGAAGAGCGAAACTACATCTATTTCACATGCAAACTTATGAGCACAATTTAAATCACAAAGTTCATTGTCAAAAGTAACAAAGCTTCTTGTGCCTATGCCTTTACGCAACGAGAACTCCCGGCAGTAACCAGAATAAATGATGTGTTTCTGAATAACCCACGTTTGTAGACAAATATTCCCAGTGATCATTTTGAAAAGAGCATTTAACTGGCTTAACAAATTAAATGATGATTTAATACTTGCAACACAGCAAGTTGGTGAGTTCCTGTGAGAACTAAATGCTCTGTAGATTTACCTAGAAGTCTGAAGGCTGAGACACTGGCTGCTCCATTTCACCGACCATTGGGCCTTCTCAGTATTATGGTGGGAAAGTAATTTGAGCTGCTTCCTTCCTTTTGTGGATTTTGAAACTTAAAATTGAAAGAGATACTCCCCATGCACAACTGCTGCTAACATTAACAGAGATGACACACTAATATCTAACAAGGGAAACCAGGCACCTTCCCCTACTCCTTGCATTTGCAGTTTAGGGCTTGTGAAAATTGTTTTTCCTTATAAAGCTGGATTTTAAAATTCTTTCAATAACCTTTTCAAAAAGGCTATTATCACTAATATTGGTCCATGTCATTGTTGGAGGTTAGGTTGTTTCCTTTTGTTTTCCTTCTCTTAGGGAATTTTTCTCTCATTTTGTTGCTTAGAAACTAGACAGCCACTACTTAGGAGAGAAAAAAGAATTTGCCAAGCTGAGGGGAGGAGGGCACCTGGCTGCACTTCTCCTATGTGAGGGTTTCCTCTCAGAGTGGCAGAGATACCATGAGAACTCGGCTGGGAAAAAGAGGGCTGGGGCAGCTCCTAGCTCTCTTGCTCTCCCAGGTTCTGAGGAGGATGGTCAAATTGCTGCTTGGGGTGGAAATTTGCTGCTGCCACCAGCGCTCATCCACAGCGCCCCCCGCAGGTGTGGGGGACTCACCGCCCCTGCCCTGCCCGCCGGGAGCCACCAGCGCCCCCTGCCGGCTGCGACCGTATCGGCCCCAACGGGGAAAGCGCTTCGAGAGTGGGAAGAGACTTCAGTGGGTGTTCTGCTCTTCTGCTGTGTTTGCCTGGTTATACATACATACACCAGTAAACAACTGGTATTCCTTTTCCCATACCTTTGCCTGAAAGGCCCTTATTTCAGAGTTTAAATGATTTGGAGGGAAAGGGGTTGTATTCTCCATTCCAAGCGAGGGTCCTGCTTTCCTTAGATGACACCTGTCTTTCAAACCAAGACAGTCATACAACACCTTCCAATCTGGACATTTAAAATTTATGTCTTAACATATGTCTAAAGTGTAGCAGTAGTTGCTGGAATATTCTACCTGTTTTCCCTCCAGAAGACTGGTTTTAAATTTAATCATTTTTAAGTGGTAATCTAAGAATTTATGCAATGTATTTTGAAGCTTGTTGGTGAAACAGGACCAAGAGTAGTAAATATTTAATTAACATTTTAATTAAAATATTGATGGCAGTATCAAACACATCCTGGTAAAATTACAAATTATCATTTATATTTCTAAATCAGTCAGTCACACTCTGAAGTGGACACATTTAGAAAATTATCAGGAATATAAAGAAGCTTAAATAAAAATCAGAAATCATCCCGCAACATGTTTAGGTTAGAAAGGCAATCTATACATGTACCACATCCCTAACATCCTACCTGGGTTTTGGCACATCTGGGCATATCAGAGCTCTCTGACACCAGGATGTGAAGCCATTGAAAAATAATCTCTTTTAGGGCTCGATTCAGTCCATTCAGTTCAGTCCATTAATCATCCCACCTTGCTCTCTGTGTACTAAGACTGCTAAAAGCCTTGCCAGGTATCCAGTCCTGTGGTCAGCTGTCTTCCTGAAACTGGGCAGACACTTCAAAAAAGAATAAAACATCATGCTGCTATTCAGCCTAACCTGGGGAGTCAGTGAGGCCTTTCCTCCACAGAGGGACAAAGATGAGCCCCACTGATGTGGGATCCCAAAGATGGTGATGTATGCTCTCACACCTGCAGGGTTTGCTTCCTTTCCCATCTGCTTCCACCTATACTGCCACGACATAATTGAAACAGCAGTAAAGTTTTGAACACAGTCAAGAATGTGCTTCGTTTTGTTTTATTTTCCCCCTGGTACTCCAAAAGTCATGAAAAATGCAGATACTGGGGGAAAGGGTGAGAGAGGGACTAAATCCCTTCCCAAACCTAATCTTTTTGCTACCCCCTTGAAGCTCAGAGCAACAGCAGCTGCTGAAAAGTGCAACTGTCTTTTCTATATATGATTGAATATAGTCAAGTATCAAGTACTATCATCAAGGGGTCAGTTAAATCTAATTTCTTTCCGCTCTGCATATATGCACAGAGGGAACTTAAGTCCTCTTGTCTGGTTTCTTCATTCTTAAAAGAAACAAAAGCACACTGCAAAGTATTTCCCAATTTGGTAGTATCTTTATAGGATTTTAATATTCTCCTCCTTGCCAGCGACAAGCCAGACCAGCAGCAAATACAGTTTAGTAATGAGCTGCAGCTGTTTGGGGCCTGTAAAGGTCTATCCACAGCCTGGAAATTTCCAATCAGTGCAACACAGGACAGGTTCCAGCACCATTAGCAACAGTCTGAACTTTTGCAAGCAAATATTGGCTGCCACAACAAAATGCTGGCAAAATTGAAACTGCTTAAGCAAGCAGGCTAGCATTGAAAGGAGTAGGGACAGCCAGCTGACAGCGTGGGGCAGGGATTCTAGCAGTATTCGACTCAGAAACTGTGCTGTAAGCCAGGGAAAATCCCATCTGCAAGAACTGTTCTCAATGGCAATTGTAATGGTTGTCATGGAGCACTATATGCTTGATGAATATGTAGCATTTGGGTAACTCATCCACTAAGCAGACCTATTTCCTCCTCTTCTTCATGAAAAAAAGATGAAGTTAAAACCAGCTACTCATCTTCAAACTCACTTCTGTCCTAAGGGTGGGGTTTTCTCGCCTTGCCTGTGTTGTTCATATAATGGACTTTTATCACCCTCCACACACCATACTCTACCTACCCAGCTGGTTGGAAATGCTGGTGAAGGATTAGCTGCTGAGGCTGGCACAATAAAATGCAGAGAAGCACAGAATGTTTAGCCACTTGGTGACAGGGTTAAAATGTTTGGCCACCCTTAGGATTAGCTTAGCCTACAACTCCTACCTCAGTATGTTACAGAGAGCACAGTGCAGTGCGACAATACACGTTGTGTCACCATAGAGGTAGGCCCATCCTCCCTCACCTTGGCTGTAACATCTGCATGCACACTGTTTCACTGAAAAATTTGAAAAACTGTCTTCTGATGATGGCTTTCACCTCAGTGTGAAATCATCTGGAAGAAGGATTCAGATAACACAAGATATGAAGACAAAATTTCAGCATGAGGATGAAGAATTTGAAACATTTCCTTAAGTCTAATGCATTTTCTGTAAAATATAATCTATACCCACTCAAACGGAAATTTGGCTTTTAATTAGGTCTGAAGAATAAAACTAATAAAAATAAAAACTAATTTTAATTCCATAATGCCATTTTGTGGTTACTGTTAAACTTGAAAGAAGGATTATGAAAACAAAAGTATGTCATTCTGTAAACCAGATCCTCAGTCAATAGTATTTTAAAACCACATCTCTGTTGATTCAATGTATTAGAGGTAATATTTTTGTTAAACAAGTTCTTTTTGCCTTAAGTCAGCTTTAAACACAGGTCGCTCATCACCTTCATCCACAATAGCTTTAACAGTTGCTAGGCTTCATGCAACAAACTATGCCTTTGTTTCTGCCTTACCAGTTCAGCTGATGTTGTGTACATTAGGCACAATATATGAGCGCAAACAAACTGCAAAATTGGTTTGTGATAATATTTTGAGAGAGCTGTTCAATTTTAAGGGTTTATCTTTACCAGGCAAAGAGGTGCAGCAGAGAACCAGATGATTTCAAATGCAGTGTGATCCTTTCAGCAATTTTATGGGTACAAAAGCAAGCCTCAAACCTGTTTTCAGAGACCAGCTGTACCAAAATGCCATGAGGGCACAGTCCCTGTTGCTGTTCCCTCTGTATTCTTGTCCTTGCTCAGTCATGTTGTCTGAACTGGGACTGCAGCCCAAGCTAAGCTGAACCCTCTCTTAGTTACTTCTTTGCTCATGACTATACCGTACTTAGTGTCACAGGCGCTTCATATCTCTCCCTCCCCAGTTTCAGGTCCCTTTTTGCCTTCTTGTGTGCAGTAGTTTCATGTAATCAATCCATCTCTTCAGGCATTCAGCATCCTTTTCTATACCTTCCTTGGTGTGTAGTTTCCTTGGAGAGAGAAGGAAGCCCAGGGCCTGAAGGAAATAATGGAGACTTACAAAGGTTTTCTAATGGTAGCTCTCTCTTACCTTTCTGACAGTGACACCCAATAAGACACGGTGAATATTTCTAGAGTTGGTGAATTGAGCACTTCTCTGGGTGGCCTGTTCGTATGCTTGAAATTTCTCACTTACACTCCCATAATCGTCCTGCTCTTCTGAAAAGGCTGCCGTTAAGAATTTATTCTTTTAAAAATTACGATCATTACATGAGCATCTTCAAGGTACCAAACCACAGTTTCTGTGCTGTACCCAAGATGTAGTACTCAAATTAAGTGCATTTTTCTAGCACATATTTATTGACATTATTTCCAGTGGGCTTTAAATAAACAAGCTTTAGGCTATAAATATATTCCTATCCTCTGAAATCTTGACATGCTGAAATTAATCTTCTAGCCTGTGGCCATTTTGAATGGAAGCTTGGAGAACCACTTCAACAACTGATTTAACAAGAATCTTTATACCTAAGAATCCTATAATGTTCAACAACATTAAATTACATGTTATAAAAGCATTTTTTAATTATTAAAATTATTTAAATAAAATAAGTTTATCATGTGGGTTAGGCAAAAATGTTTGCAGGCCAATGCCTTTTGTTGATCATCATCTAAAAACAGGAGTATAAACACATCTGCAGATCAGACATGAAGGCTTCTATCAATCTGACATTCCTTTAAGACAATCTAGCAAACATTTTCTTTGGCAGAAAAGAAACAAAAAAAATCTCCTTTAAACCATAACTAGAAAGGTTTATTTAGGCGCTTAACATGAGTAAAGTAGGGATTATGGAAATTTAGTTCAAAAACTGTTGTAAAAGACCTGTCCTCATAAGCAAAGTGCCTGAAGTAGATACCTAAAATAACAGTAGATGTAAACACATCATAATGAGACTTACTATTTTAATTTATACCCTTGATTTTTGCATTACTAGTTACAGTAGGATATTAAAAAAAAAAAAAAATCCTATTTCTATTACCAATGAAATTGTTTAACAAAATTTACAAAACAATTAATTCATTTTTTTAACATCTGTTATCTGTTATTGTTCATGCACACTCTTGGATGTTTATGAGTTCCATGCCAGAGTAGTTTTGAAGGGAAAAAGTTATTTTTCTGTTTTTTATGTATAATCTAACTTCAATTGGAAGAGAAAATAATGAATCTGGAATAATAATCTGTTTAACTGCTGACAAAACAGACGGAGTAATTTCAGTCTAATATATTTCCCTTTTTTATTAATTACAAAAGGAAAAGTGTGCAATCTAATGCTGAAAGGTAGATATTTAGTTCACAAATATAAAATAATTTATTTTATTCTCTCATGGCTGCTAACAAGCATATATATATATATGTTTCTTTATTTCAAACCACCAATAAATTTCATTCAACCCACTGTAAACTGGTCACTTCTCTAGGCAATATCAGCAGACAGTTAACTAGCTAACTGTCCCAGGTTACAATGTAAGATGTGCCCAAAGTGTGTATTCTATCACCATCTACATGAGCTGTTGAAACTAGGTTGGGCAGTGTTTCCCTTGCCCCCTCCCTCCAGACTATCTTCTGTTAATGGCCCATCAATGCCCTGCTGCATGACTCATAGATAACTCCCTCCAGGAGCTATCTCTGTTTAATGGGCAATCAAGAACCCATTGCAAGACTGATAAAATTATATCAGCCCATTGTGAGATGCTCCGCCCAGGGGGAGGAGCCAAGCATTCCTGCCTGGATATAATCTGGGATTTGGGACAGCACAGGCAGCTTTACCCACTGGATTCCCAGAGGACAAGAGCTACCAGACCTTTCTGTGGGAACACTGCTTCAACAAGACCACTTCATCTGGACTGCTGCCACCACGGTTTCAGGTTGTATTCTGACTCTGTCAGTGATCTTTTATGCTATTGCATGTATTTTATTTTATTTTACCTTTTTTTTTTTTTCCTCTCCTACTAAATTGTTTTTTCTGACTTGGAGTCTCTTGCTGGTTTTGCCTTCAAGCCAGCACACTAACAAAAAAGTTATCAGCATATTACTGTGTGGAAAGAACCACACATGGTTAGCAGAATCTTCAGGAAAATCAGGATATAGGTTTCTTTAATTACTGAAGATATTTTTAGAATTATGAAAATAAGCCAGGCCAGTTTCTAAGTTGAGCTTCTTGTAATGATTCCAGCTAGTCCTTCTCGTTCCTTTCTTTGCCTTTGGGGCCACGTTTCTCTAGTGCTCCATATTGCAGCTGGGCTACTTGATCTTGCAGTGGACCGATGTTGTTATGCAAGCTCCACAGCACTGCTGGACCTCCTGCCTCCAGGTATGCTCCTGGTTCCTGGTACAAGGCGCCTAATCGGTTCTGCCAAGCGTCCAGATTAAGATAGCAGGAGGGGAGGTTCCTGGTTTCTCTTCCCATTGCTCCTCCTGCGCTATGCTGGGATGACCCTGGAGATATCTGCTAATATGGTGCAATGGGCCAGTGAGGTGATGGGTCCTGCCCCTGGCTCCAGGCTGCATTTACCCACCAGCCAAACCGTCTGTTCATTGCATGGAACAGAATGAATAATGACAGTGGTTCCTGAAAGATATTTTAAAAGACAAAGGTGCTGAAGTCTGTAATGCGCTCAGTGGCTGTGGTCACAAGGGTCATGAGCCCTAATCATAGGCTGAAACAACTTCTCAGTGTGCCACTAACCTGCAGCCTTCAAAACCTGCTCAGTAATAATTTTTTCAATGCTGCTCTCAAGACACTGTTCAGTAATTCCTTTCAAAAGGCATATTCAAACTCCTTCCTCTCCTGGAGAACTCACAAGAGAAGTGTTTTGCTGGTTGTTTTTGAGGACTACACTGTCTCCTCAGGCAGCTACACCATATATGCAGTGGGATTCTGGTTGCATGGTGAATGTACTTCCCACGTTCATTGCTCTGGTCCAGCAGGACCATACAGACAGGCAAATGCTTATATATATGTGAACCTTGGCAAGGTTTTCTGTGGCTTTTAAATTTGTGCAATGACTTCAAACTGTTTGGTGAGTTAACTCAAGAAATACTAATCTTATTCAAAAATTAATTGGAAGAGAAAAACCCTTTAAAAATAACTCCACTTGGCTAGATGGTGCTAGCTGACACTCTTCTTCTTGCAAATATGCTCTAGGTCAAAGTTATTTTCCAGGAAGGAAGCCCTAATGAAGACAGGAAACCCATTGCTTCAACAGGCAGGAGAAAAGGAAGTCATCACAGTCCTGGAGATGGTGGGTAATACACCACCCCGTCACACTGTTCAGGATCTGCCCTGTCCCCACGTTGTCCCTGCTCACTCGATGTCTGCAGAGTGTGTAAGAAATCAGCAGCAAAAAAAACCACCCTTGTACCTGTGGTCACATAAACACATACACACTTTCACTCACAGTAGTTCTGTCATTATCTTGCTATCGGAGGCAGCTAAGGCTGAGACAGGAGAGACATTATAGGATCCTGTCTGCCTAGTGTGTTCACAGTCCACTCCAGCTGGAAATTACTTCCAGATGTTCATGTGCTGCAAATGCACCTCCACCCCGTAGCCCAATCCTTATTGATCACACTGGACAACACTGGCACTGAGTGGGAGGAAGTGATGGCTCAGTCAACAGCCCAGAGAGGGTTGGTAGGCTTGATCAGGGAAACTACAAGTTTTCCAGAGAAGCTGGCTAGGGAAAATGTCTATTTTTGTTGCAGGAGAAATGTATCTTTAAAAAAATCAACCATAAAAACTATATTCCAAATAAAGCCGAAAACAAAACCCAAAATAAAAGGAAACAGACAAACAAACCAACAAACCACCGCCCCCCCCCAAAAAAAACAGAACAAAAAACAAACAAACAAAACAAAACAAAAAAAAAAGGGGGGGGGGGAGGGTGGAATCTCAGGAAAAAGCCCACAAGGCTAGAAAATAGTGTGCCCTTCTCTTATATGAATTTTCTCTTACAGAAGAGCCTTTCTGAAAGAAGCTAACTGTTAAAGAAAGCAAATGTTTGGACTTTTAGTGTTGGTTTCTTTCTTTATTATGTTATCACAATAACTATCTATGCAGACTTCTATATCTCTGCTGACAGAGATATAAAAGCTGCATAGATAGTTATTTTAAATGGCATGGTTCAGGTTACCTTAACAGTATGTCAAAGATTAGCTGAAGCAATGCTGAAATAATCAGGATCTGCACCACCAAACAAATATTTCTGTGTGCAGTCAACTCCTGTTAAGAATTGTGAAGGATTTTCTGTAGAAATTATGTTCTTGAGGTCTTTCAGCTTGTGAAAAATGTTTAACACTAACCTCTACAATAAGGACTGGAATTAATTTGCTTAAGAAAGATTCCTTTCTTTCCAAGACAAGATCAGGCTCCTCCGACTGAAGGGAATAATTTATTCTTCTAGTGATGATCTTCTTGCACCCCTTCTGTTTTTTTAGCATGTCTATATTACAGAATAATTTCTCTCCTAATTTTTCTTCCACAAACATGGAAATCCCTCTTTTCTCATTTTTCTCTTTTTAATATAAACAGAATACAACACATTTTCCTGTTTCCCCCCCTAATTTATAGCCCTGCTATAGTAATTTCAAGAGTTCCCTATGTAAGTTTGCAAAACATAAAGGGTTACAGGTTCCCCCTTCAATTCAAAACCCCAGTGCTGTTGTGGAGGAATTTATTTCTATTTTTCTGACAAGCCATTATTAATCATTCAATGTGGTCTTCTCTAACTGCAGGGATAACTGCAGGGATATGAACCTATCTGCCACTGAACGTGTGTCAAGTTGTAGCCCGCACCTGTATGGACTAGGAAAAAGAGTGCAGTTACACACTCACCCAGGTCAAGGCCTTTGTTGCAAATGTGTAGTTATTTTGAAACTAAGATCAAATCTTAAAAGTATTTAGCAACCTAAAATTATGCATTGGACATCCTTCTGGATTTTTCAAAAGAGCACAGGCATAAATCTACCAGTAGATACTTATCTGCATCATTAGACCCCTAAGTTGCATAATAAACTTGTTGCTTATGCTTTTTTTTTTTTTTTTTTTCTCAGCAAATTACTTAGAAACCAGATGTGCCTTTTCCCAGATCTATTATTTGCAAGTATGTACCAAATTGTTTGGCAAAATTACATTCATGCTTTGAGCTATTTGAAAAATGTTCATTTAATTCCCTCTCTTTTTGTTAATCATGTGGGCAACCAGTCACCTAAATCACTTGTTATCATTTTTGCCTTCTAACTGGCTGCCTAAATTCTTTTACTAGGAGAATTATGAGTATCAAAGGCATTAAGAAGCAAAGCCCAGGTGATTTGCAACTGATAGGAATTTGAGGATAATAGTTATTCCCGTTTAAATTCACTAAACCTGCAGGGGATCTAGGCATATTTGTGGCTTCCATCTCTTTACATCTAATATAAACCCTGTCACCACAAATCACAGTTACTGCATGCTTATCCACAGGAGTATTTGCCAGAATTTTTCTTTTACTGTTGGTTGCTTCACCTGACTGATGGTCCAATAAAGTCTGCATTGACAAATTTGGACGTTAAAAATAGTGCCTTATCCTGTGCTTTGAAACTGAAAGAAACACTTAGAAGTGATACATACACTTAGGGACTTAATGACAGACTTATGAGTGTACTAAGTAACTCAGTGCTGAAGACTAGTGTGAGCTGCCTGGACATATATGTCCATTAATTCATTTTTATTACCAAATTTAATATGAAATTGTGGTCATTTCTTACTTTTTGAAATTGATCAAGATAATAAAAATGAACTGTATTCCAGGTAAAAGTTAGGCCCAAAGCACTGTTGACACTTTGTGGTAAGAAAGGTAAATATTTACTTCATGAAAGACCTGCCAAGCCCACAAATTCTGTGAAAACATGAGATTTCAGTTAGGTAAGCAACAGGCTTTCTTTCACAAAAATAGCATTCTGGTAGCACTTGGTTTTCATGGGCACTTTTCACCAGAATTGCAGCATTCTATTTTACAGAGAAAAAGAATACTTTTGAAGAACTTGTTGGAAAGACTTGTCTCTTTTGACCAGATTAGAAGATAAGCACATATATTTTTGTCTGTTCTGTGGTTTTCCCAAAGATTACATCTATTTTTTAAATGTTGCAGGCTTGGTGCATCATTACAATAACAAGTACTCAGCTTCCCTACCATCACTGCATGCCTCCTCTGGCACATTTCCCTGCAAATGCATCTGAAGCCTAGTTTTTCTGGATAAGGAGGCTGAAACAAAAAGAGGGGTGCTGCTCTCTTTCCATGTGTGTACTGCAAACAGTTTGTATTGTTCTGCTTCGTTCGTTCTTTACAGAAACAGGGGCTATGAATTGTCTGGAGACTTCTATGTTTTATGACTTTTACCTGCCAGATACAGAATGACTGAACTCCCTTACACCACAGAATTGCCATATTTGAGCAGATGGGCTTTAAAAGTGAAAAAACAAAATACAGAATTCTGTTTCCTTGCTCATTTTTGGTTGTCTAGAGTAAGATGCCTTCTTCTTTCTGACAGAATAACACCACTTGTAGAGAAAGCCAAGAGTGGTCATACAGAGGTTAAACAGAGCCATTAAGGCAGCTAAGGGAGCAGAGAGGAATTTCAGTTGTGCATATTCCTAATTTCCTGTTTCAAATTTTTTTTAGTCCTTTAAAATTACCAGGCAGACCTGCTCTGCAGATTGGTCATTCCAAAGCCTCTCTGTAAATCAGCACCTTCAGGACTACAGCATTCAAAATCTCACTTCAGTGTAATACAACAGAAGGTTTGGCAAGTGCAGGTGCATCCCCTTTGCCAAGGGTCTGCGGTCCTCATCAAATCAATCACTACCACTGCTGGAAATGTGAAGACACTCCTGCTTAAAAGAGAGCTGTGTCTGAGTAATGCATAATCTGGGCTGTATATTTAGCCCCAACCAAGACTGGTCAGGCAGGAAGTGGAGTAGAAGAGAAGCGTGGCTTTCCACTGGTGCTCCTGCTGTGGTTTGGGGATTTAAAGAGGACTTTGATTTCTCAACCCTCCTTCTCCACACCACAGACTCTAATGTTACCACTAAGTAAGGATAGGAAATATTTTTATGATGGTGGAGTGAGAGTAGAAAGGGAAAAAGAAAGGCTGTAGCCTTCTGCCTCTGCAAAACAGAGTACCTTTCCGTATTGGTACAAACCATGGTTATCTTCACCATCCAGTCCTGAGGAAGAATACCTTTTTGTCTCTGTGCAGTGGTGCCCTTGCCAGAGCAGCCAGGCACATGAAAAACCTATATTTGGGCAAGCGGAAGTGCAAACTTTATACTGCACCACCTTTTCCATGGTACTTTAGTGAAGGCTTACCAACTTGCCAGCCTCGTGGTAAATGTAAGGAACATGATCCCTTTTTTTCCTGAGAAGTAAAACACCCCAAATCACAGAGATGTAAAACAAGTAGAAGGGCATTCAGTAAGCAGCCGTATCCATGAGCCTAAAAACTTGGCTGTATTTATCCACTAACCTTAGACCTTTCCTATGTAGCTACACTGTGAGACACAATGCAGTACAAAACCAGAGCACTAGCAATGCATATAGAAAAGGTTTGGTTTGGTTTCCCTATTTTTTCTTTACCTACTTCAATTCAAATTAGATGATCTCTACAGCTATTGGCTTCATTCCATACCATACTACTGAGCTGCTCCCTAGAGATATTTGTCTCCAAACCTCAAGTTATTTCCTTTAAATTTAACCTAAATTAAAGGAGCCAGAAGAAGGATAAGTTGAGTGGTAGTCTCTTAGCAAAAAATCTGTCCATGTTCCAAATCTCCAAAGAGGTAATTTTTCAATTAAAGAACTGCAATGCTGGAGAGGAGAGCAGAGATAGATGATGAAAGCCCTTTCCAAAGCTGGTACCTCTCTGCTTTTGCCAATTCCTGCATCTGCAATTCTAGAAAAGCTTCTCTTGCATGCTAACTGTCCCAGCTGTAATACCTGCACAGTGGGTTTAATTTTTCTTTCCCTAAAGCCTAACATTTCCAAGTGTCCAGGCCAGCTAAAAACGACAAAGCAACTCAGGAATACAATTTCAAAGAAATCTTGGCAAATGTTAAGCACACTACTGTCAGGTTCCTCAAAGTTGGATGCCTGCAACAGATGCAGTGGGAGCCTGGAAAGCCAGCCAATTCCCTCCTTTCAGTTCCTGGGGCTCTTCCCACTTTCCACGCACAGCCCTAACCCAATGGGAGGTCTTTAGAATGGTCAGTGAAAGACACCCATCTTCACTGCTGAAGCACTGAGCAGCACAAATGTGGAAGCAGCTGGAGCTGGCCTGCTCCTTCCTGCCATCACCATGTCATCCCCTCCAGGGCAGGAGGAAACAAGGCTCTTCCTTGAGAGCCTTGCTCCCTGTGCTTTTAAACCACGGCTAAGCAGACAATTTCAATGCCATTTCTCAGTTGCTCATTGAAGACCTTCCCCCATGCTTCTCACTGGCTTGTTTTGCCATCTGTAAATAAATACAGGCCTCAGGAGGACCAATGGTGGTTGGAGGCCAATTGGGGCAGAGTGATCATGAAATTATAAAGTTCTCAATATTTGGTGAAATCAGGAGGAACACCAATAAGACTCTTACACTGGACTTCCAGAGGGCAGATTTTGGCCTGTTTATGAGACTCATTCAGAATGTTCCTTGGGAAGCAGCCCTTAAAAACAAAGGAGTTCAGGAAAGCTGGTCGTGCTTCAAAACAGAGATTTTGAGGGCATAGGAACAGACTGTCCCTGTGTGCCGAAAGACGAGCCGATGAGGTAAACATCCAGCCTGGATGGGCAAGGAGGTTTTGGAGGAACTTAGGGATAAAAGGAGGATGTATCACTTTTGGAAGGAGGAAGAATCCCAGGAAGTAATTAAGGGGGCTTCTAGAACACGTAGGAAAAAAATGATGGAGGCCAAAACTCAGTTTGAACTTAAAATGGTGATTTCTGTAAAGGATAATAAAAAATGTTTCTACAAATATATTAATGGTAAAAGGAAAGGTAAGGCCAACCTTTGTTCTCTATTGGATGAGGGAGGGAACATAGTAACTGCAAATGAGGAGAAGGCAGAAGTGCTTAATTCTTTCTTTGCCTCTGTTCTCAGTGGGAAGACAACTTGCCTTCAAGACGACTGTTCTCTTGGGTTGGGTGATGGTGTCAGGGAACAGAATGGTCCCCCCATTATCCAAGAGAAGGCAGTCAGAGAACTGCTGAGATGCTTGGATGCTCATAAATCTATGGGCCCAGAGGGGATCCATCCCAGGGTGATGAGGAAGCTGGCAGATGAGCTTGCAAAGCTGCTCTCCATCATTTACCAACAGTCCTGGCTCACTGGTGAGGTTCCAGAGGACTGGAAACTGGCCAGTGTGACACCCATTCACAAAAAGGGTGGGAGGGAGGTTCATGGTAATTATAGACCAGTCAGCCTGACCTCAGTACCTGGCAAGATAATGGAACAGTTTATACTGAGTGTCATCAGACAGAATTTGCAGGATGGCCAGGGTCTCAGGCCCAGCCAGCACGGGTTTAGGAGAGGTAGGTCATGTTTGACCAACCTGATCTCCTTTTATGACCAGGTGACCTGCCTGGTGGATGCAGGAAGGGCTGTGGATGTTGTCTATTTGAATTTCAGCAAGGCTTTTGACACTGTCTCCCACAGCACACTCCTGGATAAGCTGGCAGCCCGTGGCTTGGACAGGAGCACTCTGTGCTGGGTTAGGAACTGGCTGGATGGCCGGGCCCAGAGAGTGGTGGTGAATAGTGCTGCATCCAGCTGGTGGCCAGGCACCAGTGGTGTCCCTCAGGGGTCTGTGCTGGGGCCAGTTCTGTTCAATATTTTTACTGATGACATGGATGTGGGTATTGAATCTTTGATTAGTAAATTTGCAGATGACACTAAGCTGGGGAGCGTGTGTCGATCTGTTGGAAGGTAGGTTGGCTCTGCAGAGAGATCTGGAATGGTTGGATGGATGGGCAGAGTCTAACAAGATGAAGTTTAGTAAGTCCAAGTGCTGAGTCCTGCGTTTTGGCCACAATGACCCCCTGCAGCATTATAGGCTGGGGAAGGCGTGGCTGGACAGTGCCCAGGAGGAAAGGGACCTGGGGGCACTGGTGACAGCAGCTGAACATGAGCCAGCAGTATGCCCAGGTGGCCAAGAGGGCCAAGGGCATCCTGGCCTGTATCAGGAATGGTGTGGCCAGCAGGAGCAGGGAGCTCATTCTGCCCCTGTACTCGGCACTGGTGAGGCCACACCTTGAGTGCTGTGTCCAGTTCTGGGCCCCTCAGTTTAGGAAGGACGTTGAGATGCTTGAACGTGTCCAGAGGAGGCAATAAGGCTGGTGAAGGACTTGGAACACAAACCCTGTGGGGAATGGCTGAGGGAGCTGGGGTTGTTTAGGCTGGAGAAAAGGAGACTCAGAGGTGACCTTATCACTCTACAACCTCCTGAAGGGTGGTTGTAGACAGCTGGGGGTTGGTCTCTTTCTCCAGGCAGCAACTGACAGAATGAGAGGACAGTCTCAGGCTGCGTCAAGGGAAATACAGGTTGGACATTAGGAAAAAATTTTCCACGGAAAGAGTGATAAGGTACTGAAATAGTCTGCCCCATGGAGGTGGTGGAGTCACTATTCCTGGACATGTTTAAAACAGATTGGATGTGGCACTCAATGCCATGATCTAGTTGAGGTGTTAGGGCATGGGTTTGACTCAGTGGTCTTGAAGGTCTCTTCCAACCTAGACATTCTGTGATTCTGCGACTTTGTGATTCTGTGATTTCCAGGTACATGTACTTAAACTGCTATTGTCTTCGACAGAGCCCTTTCCCCAGTTTCATAAATCTCCATATTTCTACCATTTAGTGACTAAGGCCTTTATTTCACTGTATTTGAATTCCACCCCATAGTAGAAACATTTAAATACATGTAAATATATTTCAACCACAATTCCAACTGCCCAGTGCATAATGGGTAAACTTCCCCCTCCCCAGTACATTTTAAGGTCATTTCCATCAGTTCAAGCACTGATTATTCATTATATCAAGTATCTGAGCTGATAGCTGATGACAGCCAGGAAACCATAAGATGCCTTAAGGCTTGTCTTCCTATCAGCCCCTGCAGCTGGGTGATGAGGGACAACTTTTCCTGCCATTGAAACTATTAGGTTGCGGTAGTTTGTTTGGTTTCAGCTTAGCATAATTGCTGCCATTTCCACGGTTGACTTGGCTATGTTTGAAGTTGATGTACAATTCAAAGTGTGCTGCATGTGTAGCTGCTCTTCACGTGTCAAGACATTAGAAAGCTGGAGAGTGTGTGTGTATGTGTACTTGTGCATATATATAAACATCTGCCATGTAGCTGTCTTCTACTTACACATGTTTCTGAGGGGTTTACTCTACTAAGGGCAACTGAGTGTCTTAACTGCCCTCACAGCTATTCAGGTTCCTGCTACTGGAGAGATTAATTTTCGTTGGGTGGAAGCAGACAGCACAAGAAGGGGAAAAGTGGGATGACTAGCAGAGAGTAATGTATATAGAATTCCAGACCACAAATCCCATGAGCAGTATATTTATGGTACTCATGTATGGTATGAGGATGTGAAGCCATCAGGATGGTATTTCCTCATGGCCCTAGGACTCCTGTCTCTCTTTGAGGAACTGTAATTCAGTGCAGTCACAGAGCTCTCTTATCACAAGCAGCAAGGCCAACAGATATCCATGGCCCACAGACCCAGAGACAACCCTAACGAAGGACAAAGAACAGCTGGCATGGGAAGATAGGGCAACCCTTCCTTGGAGTCGCTGACACAGGACCTCAGGACAATGAGGTAAAAACACTTGGGTGGCTCTGCTGCATCTCAGATTCTCATTTGTAACTGAAGAAAGGTGTTGCCCTACACCTTCTCATACATTTGTGGTACAAACTCATTCAGGACAGAATAATCTTCTAGAAACGAGACAAATAATTAGAAGGTGGATTAGGATTTTTATTATCCATTAATAATATATATATATATATATATTCTTTCTGTGAGTCTTACTTGCCCTATGCTGACCTATGCTGACAATCATCACTTTGTTCCTTGCAATCTTCAGGAAGTAATCATAAAAGAGAATGGAGGAAGCCACCACTAGAGGGGGTTTTTTTGAAGCCATATGAGAACCAGAGGAGAAAGAAAGAGTGCACATGGGTAGGAGGACAACCCTTCACTGAATCTCATTCTTTTTTACCTTGTTTGCAGCTCCATTACGTCTGAGAGACACAGCAGCATAATATCAGGCAAACATAAGTACAGCTAGAGAGGTGATAGAAGAGAAGTGTGCAGACATGATATATTGAATTGGCTGTGGTGGGTGGACTAGAGGTGGTTTTTCATGTACGTCTGAAAGCCCTGCCCATGATAGTTAATGGGATGGAGGCTGCCATCTTTTGCTTCACACCTTGGTTTTCCTTGATGGTGTAGAGGAATACATAAGTGCAGATACCTCAGTGTGCAGCTGCAGCACAAAGGTGCAGATTGAGCCTGAGGCTAAAGCTGTGAACTGGTGATGACTCTTTGTATAACAGAGGGCACAGGGACCTCTGCGACCCGTCAGGTGACCAGACACTCAGAGACACAGCAGGAGCTTAGGAGGAAGAGCTGAGATTTTCTGTGCTTGGACTGTGAGGGCATAAAAGCTCAGGGGTTCCTTTCCTGTGGGCTGTCCTCAGAGGCACCAGCTTGAGCTGATTCTGTGTTATTGCATTGTGAACAAATGGCTTTGTGGAATGGCACATCTGAGACTCTGCCATGGAAAACCTGAGCTCAAACAGGTAAGGAAACCTGGCCTGATTGTGTGAGAGTGGGGTCTGCAGGGAGTCATCCTGTTGGGTGACTGGAGCTGCCTGCTTTGAAGGGGCTGCAATCTCTGCAGTGACAGCCTGTGATGGTGGAACTGTGACTGCCAGAGTGGCTCCTGGATCATCAGACTGGTAAGCTCCCTTAACAGATGGGAGGAAACCATTATTTCATGGTAAATATCTTCCCAGAGATGGAGATTGCACTGAAAATAGGAGTTCCAGTCCCAGTTGCACTAGTGGACATGCTGAACGAGATTCTTTGTGCCTGGCACCCCTCAGCCTCATGGAAGGGACCAGGGCAGGACTTCAGGAGATACACATAGCTACAAGCAGACATCCTTAAGCTGATGGAAGCTTTGCATATGACTCCTCTGTGACTGCAGTTAAATCACTCAGAGTACAAAGACCCAAGGACAGAGCTCCTACCTATGTATTGAACTAGCTCAACACTCTACTTCCAGTTCTATCCAAGAGCAAATGCTAGTAGAAGAGTGGAGGAACAGGAAACAAGTTGAGAATCAAATGGTTACAGCTCTGAGGCCTGTTCCTGGGTCCCTTAGTGACCACAGCCAAAGAGCTGTGCCGAGATGTGGCTCAGGCAGTGGGTGACTGGAGACAGAACCTTAGCTCTCCTCTGGAGGTGAGCTGTTTTGCCTGCCTTCATCTTTTTTAGATAATTGGACCCCGGTACTTCGTTCAATGGCTCACTTTGAGATTCACAGGTTAAATGCCACATAGGGATTGTATAATATGGTGTAGCATTGTAAAGGATGTGGAGCTCAGGGCCTGGCTTCAGAATAGTTCAGGTCCCACAGATAAATCCACATGATCTGTGCTCTGCCATCCCACACATGCAAGTGTGCACCCCTTCTCCCACAGAGGCTGATCCAAACCTCCTGTCCCCTTTCACACCATCTCCCCTTAGTCCTGTGATCCTTCCCTTCTCCTCCTTGCTTACTGATGTCTGCTCCTCTTGAATGCCCTCTCTCCCCCCTACATTAGCCAGCTCTTTCCCTTGCAGCCTGTCTGGTTGTGCTGGCCTGAGACACCCAGGTGGGTGGATTACAGTCTGTGCTTTTGTGTGTGAAACCTGAACCATGGCCAATAGCAGCTAATGTAGCTGTGCAAGTTAATATTTGTTCCCACCTGTACTCTTATTCACTCTCAGGATCTGCTGAGACATCACTGATAAAGAAATGTCTTTGGTAGAGCAAGAGTTTAGATAAAAACCCCTCTGGGAAGGGACCAGTGCTCCCTTTTCTGCCGTCTCCATTCCCAAGTCTCAGCAGGCACTGGCACATCTACCTGCCTATTCAAAAAACACCGTGGGAGCAAAATGCAGGGGACAGTTTCAGCTCTGTAAAAAATTATGGTGGCTATCTAACATGAACCCTCCTTGACAGCAACACCTTTACCAGACCCTCCTTTCTCCCCCACTCGGTGAACGGTTTGTTTCAGCATCTCGTGATCTGTAGCCCTCCCTACCATCACAACTTTAGGAAGCATGTTTGACCCATTAGTCCTCTGCCCAAGCTAACACATTTTTTGAAACACTACAGACAGGCTGCAGACACTGTATTTGCTGACACTGACCACAATCAGAAGCATTTCACATAAAAAACTGCTGGCAGCTGCAATGCTGATTGTGAAAAAGCTATAAAGAAGTTTCAGTAACAAAAAAGAAATTAAAACAACAGCAAACACTGCACACACGTTTGGAATTGTTACGCCATTTACATGAGGCTCTACTTCAAGGAGCCCTTTTTCTCCATCCTGTTAGGCAAAGATCTCTCTGAGCTCCCAAGTTTGAGGGTGACACCTCAGCTCAGGACAGGGTGCCCCAAGCAAACCTGCACATATAAAAGAGCCAAGGAGTGGCCACCAGCCTACTGTGCAAATGTCATGTAACAGGGCGTATAACATTCTCCCACACCACAAAGGAATGGAAATCTCCAGAAGAATATTATGCAAGGTTTCTGGGTTTTTGCTGCTGCTGTTGTTGGTTCTGTGCACATCCTTGCCCTGGTGTGGAACATGCAGTCCTCATTCCTCTGGCACTGCAGAAGATGTTTTTTTTCATAGTAGACACAGTAAGTCCAAGCTAAGCAGAGTAGCTAGGTCTACAAGAGCACAGTAATTTTGATTTTTTGTTAAAAAAACAAGACAAACAAACAAAAACTTAAAAAAAAAAAAAAAACCAACAAAACAAAACTTATTAGGAAGGGAAGATGCGGGAAGGTGAAGGAAGGGAAGGTGCAGGAAGGGAAGGGAAGGTGCGGGAAGGTGCGGGAAGGGAAGGTGCGGGAAGGTGCGGGAAGGGAAGGTGCGGGAAGGTGCGGGAAGGGAAGGTGCGGGAAGGGAAGGTGCGGGAAGGGAAGGGAAGGTGCGGGAAGGGAAGGTGCGGGAAGGGAAGGTGCGGGAAGGGAAGGGAAGGTGCGGGAAGGGAAGGGAAGGTGCGGGAAGGGAAGGTGCGGGAAGGGAAGGGAAGGTGCGGGAAGGGAAGGGAAGGTGCGGGAAGGGAAGGTGCGGGAAGGGAAGGGAAGGTGCGGGAAGGGAAGGGAAGGTGCGGGAAGGTGCGGGAAGGGAAGGTGCGGGAAGGTGCGGGAAGGGAAGGTGCGGGAAGGTGCGGGAAGGGAAGGTGCGGGAAGGGAAGGTGCGGGAAGGGAAGGTGCGGGAAGGGAAGGGAAGGTGCGGGAAGGGAAGGTGCGGGAAGGGAAGGTGCGGGAAGGGAAGGTGCGGGAAGGGAAGGTGCGGGAAGGGAAGGGAAGGTGCGGGAAGGGAAGGTGCGGGAAGGGAAGGGAAGGTGCGGGAAGGGAAGGGAAGGTGCGGGAAGGGAAGGGAAGGTGCGGGAAGGGAAGGGAAGGTGCGGGAAGGGAAGGGAAGGTGCGGGAAGGGAAGGGAAGGTGCGGGAAGGGAAGGGAAGGTGCGGGAAGGGAAGGGAAGGTGCGGGAAGGGAAGGGAAGGTGCGGGAAGGGAAGGGAAGGTGCGGGAAGGGAAGGGAAGGTGCGGGAAGGGAAGGGAAGGTGCGGGAAGGGAAGGGAAGGGAAGGGAAGGGAAGGGAAGGGAAGGGAAGGGAAGGGAAGGGAAGGGAAGGGAAGGGAAGGGAAGGGAAGGGAAGGGAAGGGAAGGGAAGGGAAGGGAAGGGAAGGGAAGGGCAGGGAAGGGAAGGGAAGGGAAGGGAAGGGAAGGGAAGGGATATATTTTTGCCTTAGCAGAAAGTTGCAAGATCAGATGAGGATTAAGGAGATTAAATTGGAGGGGATGTCAAGCTATGAAAAGGTGAAATACTAAAGATTGCTCTTGGAACACTTTTTTTTAGAAAGAGTAGAGGGTAAGAAAGTTGGACATGTTTATTTCATCACTTGTGACTCTAAAGTCTCTTTGTTCAGGGGACAAAAAGAAGAAACGAAGAGAAAACAACTGCACAGCGTCCTACATCTGAATAAGCCAAAACCCTCACACTGAATGAAAGATAAATAATTTCTACAGTGATATAGTTGTTTGAGGGAAATCCTATATCCCTTCCTACATGCTCATACTGATAAGAAGACTAGAAAAGAACAGCATTTTATTCAGTTGATAGGGATAGTAGAACAGAACAATATTTTACTCTTATCAAGGACAGAGGAACAGAACAGCACAGCCTTGGAGAAATAGATAAAGGATGTAACCTAGGGAAACAGAAGTCATGCAAAACACAAGCAGGGTGACAGCTCAGCTCTGCAAAGCTGACAGCACAAGTTATGCAAAACAATGACATTGAGCTTACTCAAATGCAGGGGTTGAGGAACAGACACCTAAAAAGGACACTGGATATTGAAGAATCAAAGAACATTGGACAAAGAATTATGTAAGGACTTCCAATAATGGGTGTAACTATGTCAATTAAAATGAAGTAAGTGGGGATAGCTAATGAATATGTAATCAGTGTGTACGATAGAACTCTGTTTACGTAACACTCAGCACATTTGATCAGAGGAAGGATCCTCTAAGTGACCAGGATGCTGTAATAAACAATGCCTTATTTCTAATATTCAAAACTTTGCTAGAAAGTTTCTATCCTGGTCTGCGGACCATCCACTGTGGCTAGTCTCTCTCTCAGAGCCCTGGCTAGCTTGAGAGACAAACCACAGTTGGAAGATTATTTTCCTCAGGGCTACAAAAATCCCAGGAGTAGCTGTGAACCTTTTCCTTTAGAGAGATCAGGTCCTCATCGATGACAAAGGAAGGTCTGCACTTGATCCGGGGGAAACCAGGGCTTGATTCAGTCTTTCTTCTGTGGTCCTGTCCCCGCCTGGGTCAGGAGCCTGGTCCCTGTCCTCAAACCAGGAGATTTTTCCATATACTTTTTCTGGCTTATATCCAGGAGAAGGGGCTAGAGGCAGGGACAAGCAGCTATCCAATCAGGGATAAGGTGGGAGTGGAACAGCATTGGATTGCATTCCACTGTGGGAAAATGACTGGCAAAAAGGGGCAGGGACAAATCTCAGGATGATACAGTTTCCAGGGGAACAGGGGAGTATAGAAGAAACTATTACAAAACCCAATATAAAAATTAAATACAATATAAACCCAAATAATACACAACAACAATCCACAGAAAACAGCTCAAACCTTGGACAACACACTGCCCCTAGGCTGCCTTGATTAGCTGGTATTCCCCTTTTATGAAGTCCCCTTGAGAGATTTCCATAGCTCACGGTGAGTATAAGTGCTTCAACCCATGTGCAGCCTTCAGTCCACAGGGCCTCCTCTTCAGGAAGTTCCTTTGCAAGTTTTCCTCATAGCTCAAGGTAAGAAAAAAATACTTCAAACCATGAGCCTTTGCAGTTCTATGTTAATGTTTCATACCCCATTGGTTATTCCCCTTGTCCCTGGTTTTCACCCCTCCTGATTGCTTCTTTTTGGATCTTTCCCTGATTGGTCCCTTTCCCAATTATTTTCCCCATTGGCCAAGTTGTGAGACCCCCACCCCTGGCTATCCTATATAACCCATCTTCCCCAGGGTCAAGTGGCTCTTTCCCTATGAACTTCATGGAATAAAGCAGCTCTCCTGTAGATCAGAAAGACCCCGTCTCGCTGCTTTTACTCCTGTATCATCCGGGGCGGCAAATGCAGCTCTGCTGCTCAGGCAGCCTCACGAAGAGCAAATCACTGCACTTGACAGTGTACCTAAGAGCTGACCACTTTGCACCTAAGGGTGCACAAAGTGCTAAATCACTCTCCACCTGAGAATGCCTGTGCCTCTGTCGATATAAGTGTCTTTTTAAAGACGCTTCTAGCGAGGAAGGTCACAGCACCTTCACCACCAGACCACAACACTATCCAACCAATTTCAGTATCAATACATTCACAGAGTGCTCTCTTTAACCATCAGAAGGGTTGTAAAATCCACCCAAGCATTAGGATTTTACTGGAAAAGGGTCATTCACATCAATAGCCCCACTGACTCACCTCAGAGGGCAACATCTTTTGTTGATGAAGTAATGGATTTTTTAATGAACATCATGTATTTTTACATCTCCCTTCATTAAGAAATTGGCATAGTAGGCCCAAATGAGTGTAAATATAAAGCAGAGTAGAGTTTCATGGTAGGAGCTAAAAGGAAATCCAGGGCTTACCTCAACCTGATTTAACTGTAGTTAAAACTATGATTGCAACATTGATATTGTGATGGCATATGATAGAGGCAGACCAACCTCGAGCAGAGAGCTTTAAACAGGGAATGATGGGATAGTGGTGATGACACAGAGTCACCAGCAGAGTTCATAAATTAGGATTAGTCAATAAACCAGTGTGTGCAATATTCTGGTGATGTTGGCTGTGAACCATCTGGTAATGAAGAGGCACTTGAGACCTTCTTCTGTCAACTTGAAGAAGCCTCTTGTCTGCAGGCAATAATCCTCCTGTGCCAGTGTTAGATCACATATGGTGATGGTCTTGTCCAATCTCCTCTGCTGGCACAGGGACAGCCTCAGCTCTGTGACTTTGTAGCCCAACTGAGGAAAGCTTTTCCATAGTAAGACAAGATCTGACTTCCTGGAAATCAAAAATTGCCTTAAATGGATCCGACCTAGATCACTTTAAATACAGTTTGTTAAAAGAGCACACATGTGAAGTTTTGAAGGAGAGCAGGAATACAATCTTTACCCACTAATAACCTCTAATGAAGTCCCATAAACCAGCATGGAAAATTGCTTCTTAACAAGGACAGAACTGTAAAAGTCTGAAACAGTAAAGTTCTCCTCAAGGCAGAGTGGTTAAAATTTACTTATGGGGGGATCTCTTAATGGCTCCACTCCCAACCTCTTCTATTTGTATCAGGTTGCACATTCTCCCCTGAGTAATGTCTACTGGAATAGATTGGACTGTGGAAAAAAATATATTTTTAGCATGAATGACTCAACATTAATAGAGTTAAGAGTTTCTGAATTCAGCAGGAAAACACATTATGTCAGGAACTAGTGAGAAATCATACTTCTCCAATGTCACGTGGATTGAGTAATGTCTGGAAAGACAGTGATTCTAAAACAAGCATCTGGACATGTCAAAACAATGTATATATCCTTTCCACAGTGTGCAAAAATGAAGTTAACTATTCACTTCATTTAAAATATTCTTCATAACCCCATGAAACTATTACTTACTGTTGTATTTCTTTATGAGACTAGACGACCGCTGATGGCAAAAGGAAAAGAGTCTGCTCTCTCTCACCAGGTGGGATATAACAGCTTTTATTCTTGAGTCCTGCCCTGCTTGGCTGGAGCCCTTCCCAATGGCTCACCAGTGCCAGAGAGAGCAAGGCCCCTCCCAGGTTGGGGCTTTTTCCCCAGGGGGCAGGGCCCAGAGGCAGGGACAAGACACCACCCAATAAGGGATAAAGTGGGAGGGGAACAGAGTTAGGTTACATTTCAGTGTGGGGGATGGGCACTGCTGGGCCAGGACAGACCACGTGATACAGAGAAAAAAAACCTTACAAATCCGATGAAACACAATATAAACCAAATTAATGCATTACAACAACTTACCAGATTGCTAACATTTCCAAATTTTAACACAAATACTCCCAGGAACTAAACCTGGTTTAATACACCAATACCATGAAGGAAGAGGTATAAAGTAGCACTTTTTTAACCTACTTTCTTTGTGGGACTGACATGGACTTTTAAAATTGAAATCAGGACTCTTTCTTGATTTCCATTTGTAATATGCTCACAAGAGCATATGAATATTGCATGGGTCAGTCTAATCTAGACAACAAATATGGTTTGTCTCCTTCAAAATATCCATACTTGGATGAAATCCAAGCTGTCTGTGATCAAGTAGAGCCTAAACTGAAATAAAGGCAATAAAAATGTGTGGAATTTTACTTCACAGAAGTACAAACAACATGGAAAAAACTAATTACATGCTTGTAGGAGTGCAATTCAATTTCCAGATTTTAAATGTCGCTTTTTTTCATATCAGATGCTCAGTACCTTTAGAGATCTCCCTTTCCTGATTCAAAAAACAGCATTGTCATATGCCTAGGTAGCTTCTCTACCCAGTCCAGGATTTAGCCAGTGCCCTTGGGAGTATGTACCATTCAAATTAACCTTAATATTCAACAAAGTGTTAACAACAAAATGCTGATAGCTTGACTTTCCAAACATATGCAGATCCATCTAAACAGCTTGAGTTTTACTGAGCTGTTTGCAAAACTAGAGGAAAGTTTACTGTAGCTGACATGATTTCAAGAAAAAGATTTAAAAAGGGAAGCATCTAAGTTTTATTTACTCAGTTCTGTCTTGATGACTGCTTTTGTTTTGTTACTTTTCCTAGTTGGTTGGGTCTTCTATTCACTGTAAAGGCATCCTGCCAAAAAAGAAAAATCTCCATCTTCCCTTCCTCCCTCTGAAACAACAAAAACACATTTTCAAACCACAAGAGTTGTAAACATTATAATTTAACAGTATGTGGCAGTGAGAATTCCTCATACAACTGTATTTTAAACATTTGGATGTTCTAAAGATAATCTGCAAGTATATCAAGAACACTTCTACTATGTGAGAACTTCCACACACATTCTCTCTTCACTCTGCCATTCTCTAAGACATCTGGCTAAGACAGGTTAAGCAACCTCCAAGCACATAAAAAGTACATGCACTGATTTTGCCGCCCCCCACAATTTTTCTATTCTGAAAACGTGGAAAACATAATTCTAACATTCCTTTTAACAAAATATCAAACATTCTGGTCCACAGCAACTCTTCTCCCCTCCAAAATCAAACCCTCTTGCATTTTTTACATACTAAGCAAAGCTGAAACAAGAAGTTATTTCTATTAAGTTCCAATCAACAAGACGTTTACTGCATTGTCAAATTCTAAAATGGAAAAAAAAAAAAAAATCCAAGCCAAATGTTCACAATTTTACATACTGCTATGGAGCAAAGACTCACATTTTTGTAATTCACTTTTGCAGATTTAAGTTTTATTCTATAAGACTACTTAAATATTTGTGTGCTTCAAGTAGTTCAACCCAATAAAAATATGAGCAATTTTTCCATCCTGAATCTTTTCTTTCTCTTTTAGTTTTAAGATTGAGGGTTTTCATGTCATAGCTGTGACAAAAAGCAGGGCAGTATAAAATGCATGTAGAGCACTGGCTCATAGGAAGAAATTATGTAAAGAGCTTCTGTTCTTTATCTTCCCTCACAAGAAGGTTTATATGAAACAGAATGATCAGAATGGTACAGAAAAAATGTTTCATGCACGATGGAATTGAACCTTGGGATTTGTTCTCATAAGCAGACCCTAAGGTCACCAGTAAGGCCTAGATCCTTGTATAAACCTTGAAAACATCAAGGACAAGCATTCTTGAAGAGGTATTAAAACATACTCTTCTGAGCTTTAGCAAAACTATAACTACCAGTAATCAAGACAATCCCACGTCTGAAAGTTTCTTGCACTTTTATCTGAAGCATCTGGCATTGACAGCTCTCAGATGTGGGATGCTGGACTAGATGGATGATGGATATAATCCAGTTTAACAGTCTCTACATTCCAGTTTCACTGTATAGAGGTTTTTTCAAGGTTTTTTCTCCACCATGTAGAATATAAGATTATCCCTTACAAACTTCTGCCCTGCCTTGTTCCAGGACAGATACAACAGAAAACAGATTTTTACAAGCATAATGTTATGAAAGACAAAAGTGCTAGGCTATCACTTAAATCAGTTATTTTGCCCTTTACAACCTTTTCTAGATTCTCATTATGAAGCGCAATTGTGAAAAGCAAGTGTTAATTAATCAAGTATTTTTTACCAATTCAATGTTAAAAATAATAGAAAAATAGAAAACTATTTTATAGAGATCTTGCTCAATTTTTAAACTTTAGGCTTGGATTTTAACTGATGTGACTCAGTGTGTCCATATTTACCTCACTAGAGCCATCACAAATCCAAAGGACTGGTAGGAAACTCCAAGGTGCCTGGTCCTTGTCCCACTTGAATGGTAAGAATCACTAAAGGACATAATTCCCAACATGTGTTTGTCTACATTCTTTTTAAAGGTGAAGTGCCAGCCCATCATTTCACCCTTGCACTCCAGTTGTCATGGTGACTCTTCCATTGACAATTCCCTGAGTTACAGGAAAGCAGTGTCTGGGGCTGCAGTGCTTTTCAACAGCCTGTTGAAATGTTTCCTTGCCTGTTTTAATGATGCCAATATTTTTTAATCCCTTAATAGAGCTCTGTAAAAAAACCCCAAACCCTTAAATATTCAATTTTCAGAAGCACATCTGGTATGATCCTAAAACTAAAGCACACACTTGGTGAACTTAATTGAAAGGCTTGGCTTCTCCAGCAATATGCACTTTCTGTCTGCAGCAGAAGAAAAGGTGGAAGTCTTTCACAATACAGTATTATACAGAGACATACAGATCTGACTTATCCTGTCCTCAGTCAGTAATATTAGACACATCAGGATGCAGATCAACTACAAAGCATTCCTTAGAACAATTTCTGAGACTAGCAGCTGCTTTTCAGACAGCATATTAAGGTTGTTCCGGACTTTCCATCAGACATACAGTAACTAGTTGCTCAGTACTGTGTGGCAGGGAGGCACAGAGTTATGTGAGATGCCTGGGAGAGCAGAGAGCAGGGTACAATGATGGGAATTTAAAAAATGCTTCAGAGATAAGGAGGAGACTGCACACATATAGAAACAGGCAGTTGTGAAATAAATGTCACTATTTTTCACCAGGGGCAAAACAGTTATCCACAGGGCTGTGGATGGGCACTTCAACATGTGAATGCTACAATGTGATGGGGGACAGGGTGGCACAGTGATTGCTGTGAGGCAGGGACCCCTCTGCCCTTGGGACCACAGGCTCAACTCCCATTAAACTGAACATTTTGGTGTCTCTTACGTTAGTACTTTAGGTAGGGTCAGGACAGCACTGCCACTTCCTACCCATTGATTCACCATGGCAAGAGCAGTCCCAGAAGTCACAAAATGGTTCCTTTTGGGAAAAAAACTAGACCACCAAATGCAGTCCAGAAGTCAACTAATGCACTCCAGCCACTCCTTGACACCTTGTTCAAGGAAAATCTCCCAAGCGCACAGTCAGTGGCCCTTGCATCACCGTTTTCAGTATGCAGGTCTGCTCTTCCTATGTTGCACTACCTGCAGCTGCTGGACGCTTGCCACCCTGCAATAGTCCAGGCAGGTAACATGAATTTATAGACTTTGACGGACAAAAAGCTAGTCCTCATTCATCATTATGAGCTCTGATTGCTACATTTCCAGTTGCATTAGCAACTAAGACACAAAAAAAATGAGCTATGACTTATTTTTGCTAGTTATGCATGGTCCCTACCTGCCCACTGACTGACCTCCAAGGGTTGTTTGTGCTGCTTCACAGCCTGCAGTGCTGTGCTGTTTAAAACCCCATTTAAGCCATTGCCTTAAAATGCATCCTTTAGTTCTTTGCAATGAACAGTGCAATTGAAGCAGATGAATGTGGCGAGGACTGCTTTGAGCAGAGGCACTGGCTGATAACCTACAGTCTCTTTCCCCCTTATGTAGGACAATGTAGGCAGTAAGATTAACTTCTGTGTCTCCCAAGCATCATCATGCTTGTGCAACAGCATGATGTTATTGCTATCAAAATTTCAGGGAGATTTTTAAATTTTAAAACCATGTGGTCACTTATAAAAACAACATTTTCTTTTATATTATGCCTTAATAGCTTTCACATTTTCTTTTACACATTGCACTTCAAAAACAGCTCAGCGTGCAAGAATAAATCAACTGTCAGTATCCATTTGTAGACATCCTACTTGCGAATATCAGGATGTCTGTGATGCAAAATATTTAGACAAAAACATTTCTATCCTTTAACAATAATAATTATTTTCCTTTTTTTTTTTTTTTTTCCTTTTTCTCTTCCATCACAAATATGGACCATGAGGTGCTTATCTTGTTACTCAGTGCTACACATAAGTAAATTCTGCATTTCCTCTGCAAGCATGTGGAAGCTGGCAAGCCCAACTAGGGTTTCAGTTTAAACCAATCAAGGAAAAGCTGAATGAACTAATTATAGCAGAAAATAATAAAGAGGAAGCTCACATCAGTGCGAATTGTAAGGTGGCTGTTTTTAAGAGAGGATGATGAGCTAAATGACAAGCAGCACGACAGTGCAGGCAGCCGCCCACAGCCTGGCCAGGAGCTCACAAAGCCCTACAATAAACAGAGTATGAGGATGGACAGGGACTCTGACTTGAGGTAAGCAGAGTACAGTGACTGATGATGACACCTCTGTCCTTTCCTAATTGTTAACACATAGCTCACCACCATGACTATATCTCAGTAGCTGGCATGTATACTTCTGGCTTTTATCAGTAAGGTGACAACACACATCCTCCTTTCCAACGTCTCCCCACTGAAGCAGAAAGAGTACAGAAAGACCAGAAATACCTCTTCCACACTTGAACTGATCTACCCTTTTCAAACTTGCTGTGATCCACAAGCATAGAGGGCCTTCTGTAACGTTTTACTCTGAATTCTCCAGGAAATAGTGCCACAAGAACTTGCATCAGCCCCAATCTTGCTGCAAGGTGGTCACCCACCTTGCACAGGAGACTGCCTGGCACCAGATGAGGGCAGCAGCAGGTCCATGGGACATGGAGAAGTGTGTAGAGAAGCTATTCCAATCCCAGCTGACTGAAGGCATGCTGAAACGACAATAATGAAAATAGGTTGAGACCCACCCCAAATCACTGTCAGGGACACAGACCAGATGATGCATCTTGCTGGGGCAGGATGAGGATGCTATGCCATTTCTTCAGCAATGTGAAACCATTAAACACAAAATAAGAAGAATCTTTACCCTTCTTTACTATGGCTGTGTTTCCATGGTTGCATGTTTTTGACTCTAAACATTTCTTGCTTTAAAGATTCAAGGAATGATCACGTTACACAGTCTTCTTTTACAGAAACTCCACAAGACACTAACATGTTTAATTCTGTCTAGCTGTCCTGTCGCTATTTTGAAATACCCAGTAACCTCTCCTAAACAGTCATTTTCTCTCCCTCAGGGCCTAACATAAAAAGGGGCTCATCAGAAAAATAAATCATGTATTATCTTTGCAGAAAAAAAAAATGTTAGTTAAGTATCCTTGCAATCAGCTCCATTAGGTTTTCACACTCCCTCTACCCATAGCTTTCTCCCTGCCTCCCTCTCTCTCTTTTCAAGAGCAATTTTTAAAGCAGTAAATGGCAGGATTCCAGGAGTTATGTTACTGCCAAAAATTAATTTAAAAAACAAGTGGGAGGCTGTGAGTTTAAAAAAAAAAAAAAAAAAAAAAAGAGTGGGAAATGCATTCCCTCTGCATCTGGGACCTTCAATCTAGGCAGTATAACCGATGGCACTTTACCTTGAAAACAGCTCTTCATCTTCTTTCTCTTCTGTCCACCAGATATGGCTGACTGTATTGAGCTTTTCCCTTTTTCTGCTATGAGAAGAGATAAAGCTTCACTTCTGCAACTGCAGCTTGCTGGTTTGTATGGAAGTGAATACTCCTAGGTTTTACATGTTCCTTGTTTACAACAGTGATATTGTGGCTGAGAAGTGGTGTGGAAAAGTAGCTAGCTTTAAAGAAAAAGATTTTGAAAAGAAAATTAACTGGATGTGTTTAGAGAAGGGTTGATTCTGCCACTATGTACTGGAGTGGATACTTTCAACAAAATTACTTCTGTTTATTTTTACAGCCTTTTTCCTCACATCCACTTAAAATTAGTGCCTTTCACATCAGCTCTCTGGGACAATTCTAAAACAAACAGACAGAAGTTATCCCCAGCCATTGCCCCAGCTGAGCTTGGGAAAAACTCAGCACACCAGGGCAGATGCACTCCACTCACATATAGGGTGTCCCTGATATCGTTAGTGACAATTCATTAGGAGGATGCTTTCTATCCTTACTGACCTCTTCTGTGTCTTTTTCACTTAAAACAATTAATTAACAATTTCTAACTAAAACAATTGACAGACTTGTGGACTTAAGTGAATGGCAAAATGATGCTCTTTATTTTTTCTCCCATAATACCATATTATTTTATATACTTCCTCGACCTTGAGTTGGTATCTTCTTGGATCTGTTGGGTGCCCATGATCTTAATCCTGAGCTGTATTGGTTATCTCAGAAACTGACATTTAACAGGTTCATTTAAGACCAGTTCCCCCCTAATTTTATCACCTTATTTTTATCTACCTTGTAAGATAGCCACTAGATTGTTCTACAGTTCCTTCCCTCATCTTTTCTGGTTTCAGTAATTCAGCAATTGTTTTTTTATGTTGCTGCTCACTGAAAATAAAAGGTCCCACCACAGATCACCATTTAATCCACCTGCTGGACCCACTGGATTCAGGACATCACCCTGCTCCAAGAATTAGTGATTTATTCATACATTCCATTTCTTACTGTTTATCAATTATTTATTGATAAAGATTTAAAGATCTTCTGTCACATGTTATATTCCTTAAAAGACTTTGGTAAAAAAAGAGTCTTTCAAAAGTCTCTGACTGATAAGTTACTGATAACAGTAACTGACCAGTGAAACATCTTTTATTCATGTGCCTTTATAACTCTTTCAAAAATGCTATCAGGTTTGTGTGGATGTACAAAGGCCACGTTGACCTCTCTAGATTGGAGATTACTTAAATATCCACCAGTTTTATTGAGGTTGCCCCACTGGCAAATCTCCCTATGGTCTTGAAAGGCTAAGAAATTGACAGGTTTTGAATATATTTAGTTCAATAAATGAGTCTTTCAAATCAAGAGTTCAGTACAAGGACCAAGGCTGGTATCCCCATGGCAAAGTACTCTTGGTTTAACCTCTTTTTTACTTCCAGGTAAGTTTTCAAATCCTTCCTACCTCTTCCATGGCACTTCAGGACAAAAAGGAGTGATGGCTGGCCAAGAGACAGGTTGGGCCCTGTCTAGAGGAAAACTCTATCCAGCAACTTAAAGTATGAAGAGCATAAACATACATCATGAGTTCTTTGAGAAATGTGCCCTGGAAACAAAACCAAAGCCAAGCTGCCAAATTCTGCATTGGTATTTTACAGATAAATCTAAGATGTAGCCTCATATTGTGTCACTGAAGTAGTGTTGCAACAGTCTAATCACCAGTGACACTTGCAAAGGTTGCAGCACAATGCACCCATTGTAACTTCTTAGCAATAATTAAATGCAGAACAGGAGACCTGGCTTTCCACTCAATCTTCTTGGAGCACAACCAGATGTCTAGATTGACCACAGATGGCCAGCAAACCTTCTCAGAAGTCAAATTTCTGTGTAATAGTTCTTCACATAGCAACAAGCAAATATTTTTCTGTCAACAGAAGAATGATGAATACAAGATGGATACAAAACGAATGAAAGCTGAATCCCAAGTCCACCAACATGAGGATTTCTTCCCTGAATCTACCTACTAACAAAAAGTACCAAAGTAGTTTGCTGCCTACAAGGAGACAAACAGCTTCAAAAAGCATAGTTGACACTGTCTGAGCTACAGAATTGGAGTAAGATTGAGCTTTTCCAAAGGGTGTGCCTGATGTTCAATTTTAATGTTAATGAGGTCATTGTAGTGATCCAGACCTTTTAGTACTTCTGAAAAATAGATGCTTTTGTAGATAAAAGAAATACAGAGAAAGTAACAAACTGTAGAGATCCATCCCTCATAAACATTTAAATTTTCTCTATTTTCATGAATTCTCTGTGCCACATTTCCTTTCACTTCTGTATCCATCAGACTCCTTCCTCTTCCCTTGGTGAGCTGAGTCTGTGAGCAGGGGGATCTGTGCAGCAGACCACAAGGTGCTAGCTATTTCCAACCTTTTCACCTAAGATCAAGAACGTCTCAAAACTTTCACCCTCAGGCTCTTCATAGTTTCTGAGGAAAGCAGCTGTTCCAGGACATCATTCCCATGAGACAGACACTGCCTTGTCTGACTCTGCCAAGTCCTTTCAGGATCCTGGAGATTACCACTGAGACATTCAATACAACTTCATATTTCACAGGGAGCCAACGTAATGAGTAACAAATCACAATGACACTTACTTGGCAACCAGTGTTGCCCAAATGGAGGGCTGCTCCACACAAAGACTTCCTGCATGAGGCAATACTTATTTCTAGGCATAATTCTTACTGCTACCTACAGGCACAGACTTGATGCGCAGCACTGATCTCTGGGTAAAAGGGAGTACCAGCAAGCATGACTGGAAGAAATCCTGGAGAATATTCCTGCTGTTGGTGTCCTGAGTCCCTTAGTAGGAGATATCTGGAGTTGACTGTGCCCCAAAGACAGAAATTGGGGGAAAAAAGGAAGTAAGTTCATAACATCTGGAATGTCTTCACAGCATTCTCTTTTTCCATCTGTGTCAGCTTCCCTTCTTGCCCGTAACAGCCAGGCGCTAGTTCAAGTTGTGTGAGAGAAACTGGTAGAAAGTCATGCATCCTCTATTTTAAGAACATGGTTGGTGGCAAAGCGTCTTCCTAAACATAATTGTAATGGAGAGCACTGGAGTTTAGCTATTCCTCCATTTGCTTTTGAAGAGCATTTGGGATACATTCTGTGCTCCAACTACTGATTACTGAGTCTTTTAAGGGACAGTGATTACATCACACAGTATTTTCTGTACATGTGCCCAGACTTACAGTGAAAGGATCCCTTAAAATTACTTTCCCTACCACCCACCCCTTGAATTCTGCATAATTCTTGAAAATAAGTGACAAGTCAATTTATGCATAGTCACACTAATACAGTGAGGAGGAAATTAGCTACAGCATAGCTGGTTTTCTTTGAAATTTATTTCAATGGTACTTATAGTACCTGTACATAAGAAGGCTGTAAAATAGGGGATTCACAGAATCCCTAAAAGAATGTTTCTCATATATATCAAACCAGTATTGTGGGTTTAACCCACAAAGCACAAAAAAAAAAAAAAAAAAAAAAAAAAGAGAGAGAGAGAGAATGGAACCAGTTATAGAAGAAAAAGAAAGAAGGCTGACTGTCAGTCCAGTCCAAAAAAATTGCAGCAGGACTAGCTTTCCGTCACAAGCTCAAAAGTTCCATCTTATACTCCTTATTCCCCAGGCTGTTCAACTTAGGCACTGCTACCAGCATGTCTTAATCCTGTCAGTGATAGTTTTGCCAGCTTACTATTTGCTTTCATAGAAAATGAAGCATGTTACAAATGCTCCCCTCCACATTTTCTCCCATGAGTTTCATTTTTAATGCCATAAGTGCCTCTTGCAGATCTGTAGCATAAGAAGATAGAAGTAGCAATAAAGCGTGGTGTAACTGCCTTAAAAGTGCTTTCTGTTTATACAGCTTCTTCTTTTCCTCTGATATTTCCAACCAAGTATCAAAGAGCAGAGAGAAAAAACTTCTTGAATTCCCAGCATGTTCTTTCCTGCCTCATTACAGACACTGTTGAAGGACATGATAAAGCTGAGCTGACCTGTTTCAATCTCATCCATCAGCATAGGCACAACTGGAAACAAGCCCTCCTAGAGTAATGTCAGCACTTTCATTGACAGCAAACCTACACTACACAAGGGCGAAATGCAAAACACCAGAAAGCCCTATTTGGTGTCCAAGAAACCCTGTTGGTATATGAGAAACCCTTTTGTTTCTCTCTTTCTGCCCCCTTTGCCACATATGATGCAATTCTTAGTCGTGAACTGAACTGAACTGAAAAATTAGTACACTCTGAAAACTGGACTTGCCCACCCATCCATCACATTTCTGACAGTGTTTGCAGGAAAGTTATTTTATGCACTGGAGGTGGAAGCATGTAAAAAGTTTGAGAGCTGGGCTAGATCCTCAGGTGGCGTTAGTGTTTGAGGCCACTGGCAAGGCACTACTGAGCATCAGTGGAGTCCATGACACTGAAATACTTTCTCAAATAAGACATACAAAGACTATCAATCTCTTTCATACACACATGCAAATATACAGAAGCACTCATGCCTTTAATTTTCAGTTGTTTAATACTCCTTCTTAAGAGCCATATCATCCATCCCATCCAACCCTTCAAGCAAGCCAAGTCCCCAGGGAATAAAGTCTATAGTGGCAGTTTTGACACCCTGCACAGGCTTTTCTGAGGCTCAGAAAACATGCAAAGACACATAAGTTGGGATCCCATAGATGTGGATCTGATGACCAGCAGTGAGGAATAAGACAAAAAGAAAGCAAAGCTGTGAGGCTTTGGAGGCTCAGACTAGTCCTCAGACCAGATTTTGTCCCTGGACAAACCATGGTCCCTGGCACAGGATCAAACTCATAACAACTCCTCTGTCCAGAATAATTTGTGAGGGCTCCAATTGTGTAAGGGGTAGATAAGGTTTTTTCACCTACGCAGGCTTAGCTAGGAACCCCAGAGCACCAGAATCAACCTTGTACCAAGATCTGAAAGAGGACACCATTATCCCAATGGAACCTCCTATGGAATGAGGCAGAAAACTACCCACCATGAGAAAGATTTTCTTTCTTGATTGCATTTTTCTTAATAGACATTATTTCACTGCAGATGAGATTTCCTCATTTAGGTTCAATCGAAGTGGTATGGCATAATTAACAGAAAGCAGCTGCCTAGATCTTCTTAGAACTCACCACCAGCACACATAATAATAAACTAGGGCAAAACTAGGTTGTTTTCACCCAATATGAACTGATAACCCTGCAAGATTTTAGCATTAGCCTTGAGAGCCTGTAGAGAGCCTTGGTCAGATTTCCAAACACTATCATTTGGAGGACCATTGTGCATTTTTCACCTGGGTGTGGCTGATACCAGTGCAAATGTAAGCAGAAATTATGTCCAGTTGCAACTGTAGCTGTGCTGAATAGAATCTATATGATGCAGCTAGGAAAATACATTAAAAAGCAGCATGCAAACACACAGAAAGTAAGTGAAAATGTCAAGGGTACATTTCAAAGGGAACCCATGGTGTGTACCAGTTTAACCAATAACTGCCTACTGCATTTGGTAAACAAAATGAACCACAACTGATAAATGGGGAGAAGTCTATAATGTTATTGAATCACATTCAAAAGTACTCAGTTTCTTACTGTAATGAGATCCCTGTAAATCCTGATAGCCATGTTTTGTTAATTATAGCCACTGACTGCAAATTTGAATGGGGGACTCTGTGATGACAAATCATTTCTGACTTTGGGAGATACAATGAACTGCAACTATTTCACTAAAGTCATAGCCACTTATATGGCAACTCAAAATCTACGGAGAGTGGCGTACTTAAACTAGCATGTGCATACTTGTAAACAACTGATCCACTGCAAATTATATAGTGAAGTTTGTATAGGGACATAATCTGTTTCACAAGTAAATAAAAAAAGAGCATTTTGTTCTCTTTGTGGCTACTAGAGCTATCATATAAGTCCAAAACCAATGGTAATGCTTTTTATCATAAAATTACAAAGCAAGAAAAAGGATTTAGAAACAGCATGGGTCTTAATTGTACAAGCTTACAAGGAAGCTTTTCTTCATTTATAGCTTTAGTTTAAATATCACTACTCATACAAAGCCCATATTCTCTTTTCCCTTGTCTCCTTCCATTCCTCTCCAAGAGACATACCATCAGATAATGCTTTACTTTCCAGAATGGCTGAAACACATGGCAAAGTTTTACATAAGCCATCACTCCACACTGAATTTCAACACTTGGATCATTTACTAGGATGATAATATGTCAAAGTACACAGCAGTACTCCAGCACTGTCCTCATATAGTCATACGATTTATGATAGTAGAGTTTCCTCAAACTTCTCTCTTAGGAGGTCCATTAAAAAAGAGATAATTAAAGAGGTGATTTGGGTCAATAAAACAATGTATTATAAATTTCATCTCATAAATTGAAGTAATTTCTTTCTTTTAAAGATATTTCTGCATTTGTTTATCTATGGTTAACCCAATAGGTCTTCCTCACTTTCTCAAGGCCACTCTGTCAGTTCAAAGGAAGATAAAACCTGTCTGGATCATTTAAACAATAACAACAACAACAAATCAAAAATTCCTTCTACTTGGCAGCTTGTATAAACACTATGAGTCTCTGTTCTCTGTTAACCTGTACTTTAGCTTCAGAAAAACTTCAATTCCTTTAAAAACTCACAAGGCTATTTGTTTCAAATTCAGCTTTAATGAACATCAGAAATTTCAGTAGAACCAGAAGCTGATCACCAATTGCTGAGTGTACATGCTCATCTTCCAAGTATTTGCTGCTTTGCACCTAGATATTGACAGGTATTTCCCTTGTAACACTTTACAACTGGATTTTCATAGATGAAGGACCAAGACATTGGAGAAAGCAGTATGACTTACGACAAATGAAAGCACCTCTACATCTGACGAGACTATGGGAGGTAGAAAATTGATATTAGGTGAAAATCAGATGTCAATGTTTAGTTTGATTCAGGTCGTCTTCCAACACTTAGGTGAAAACAAGTAATATCAAATTTAGGTAAGTGTCTACATTCTACAACTGCAGCTCAGCAGAGATAAACATTTTGTTTCTCTGCATGATAAAAAATGAATAAGAAAAAAACAATTACAACATGTCATGGGGAAGAATAAGAAAGGAAAAATGAGAAGTGAAATGCAAGACTCATCTTCGCAGACAGATTAAACATCAGATCATGGCAGGAATTCTCTTATCCCATCAGGCACCACAAATGTCTTTTTCTATAAGGTGGTGGATGGTAAATCTTATCAGAAATTTGACAATGGGTCCCATATATTTCTAGAAGGCTCATGTGTATATTCCCAAATTGTCATCACTGCAAGTCTAATCAAAGAGAAGTGACTATTCCTCACTTTAAAAGCAATGGCTACTCAAGCAAGGATTCTGGTTGGTATCCAGAATACTATAGTTTTTCTGCATGGTTGCTCTTTCAGAGCTTCATGTCCTAGAAGGACTGGGAGATTTTCCTGAAGGTAATTTTCTTGAAATATGAGGTTAGTGGGCTCAAAAGTAAGTTACAGGTGCAAATTTCATAATCAAATGAAAATGGTACTTTGAACTTGCATCAGTCTGTGGGAATAACCTGTCCCATCCATCTGGAACTCTGAGACCTACCACTATCTCACTGCTGCTCCTAGCTGCTCCCCATCTTGGTGTGAGGGAAGAAAGCAACTCCTCTCCAATTACTCCTGGGCTTGGATCAATGCTCTGGGTGCTGTCCTGGAGGGGCAAAAGGGGCTGTAAGGAACAGATCTAGATCCTGGTTCTTATCTCACTTTCATAAACTACAAACACACGGTGAGATTCACATATACTCCCAAAAAACAACATGTGATAAATACACAGCTTCAAAGAGCATCTCCTAATTATCATGAATCAATATGGTAGCACGGGTTTTTGTTTTCAGGATGCCCAAAGCTATGACTTAACCACTGGGAAATTTTGAGTCACCATTCCTACAGGAGAGAAGACCACTTGAGCCAAGGAGGCTTCTACCTCAGGAAAACATTCTAAGGCAAAACAATTCAGCTTTTCACAAGTGTAATTTTTTTTCTCCACTACATGTAACCTCTGACCTCATGTCTGGAGGTGATGGATGAGATGAGACAGAGCCATGGGAGAAGGCCTGAGGATAGTTGATGGCATGCTACAGCTACCAGTCATTAACAGTCAAGGTTTCCACATAGGGAAATAAGAATTATTTCAAACTAAGAAAAATAAACACCAGAGGAATCAGTTGTGCAGAGTGGCTCACATAAAATATGAATGTGGCCAAGGTTTCCAAGTCCAAAGGGAATCCAATTTTGTGAGCTTACTGCAGAAAAATGCAGGCCCCAACCCTAAGGTCTTATAAAAGCTGTGAAATGAAAGAGTAAAGCCCTTCCTGAACATACACAGCACTGCACTAAGGACTGCAGCCCACAGCCTTTCAGGCAGTCCTCCAGTACTGCTGTGCCCTTTTTATTTGTCCAGCACAGGCAGAAGACAGGAGGAGGAAAGTGTTCCCTGGCAAGTGCTAAAGTGAGACTTTGGTATACAGAAAAGAAGTCTCTCCAGGTGTTTGTTTTGGCAGGAATAGTTTCAGCAGACACTGTTATAGTCCCATCCACTTGCAGAGCAAGGCTGCAGTTTACATATTATTAAAACTCTAGGGCCGATCGATTTCCACACATCAGTGTTACTGGAGCTAGCACAACACAAACACAGTGAAAGCAAAGTTTGGTCAGCAAAGACTTTTTTCCTTTAAAAATACAATAATATTTTCTCTAAATAAAGCAAGCTGGTTGGCTTCAAGCAAGGAGGACAACAAGGTCCTTCTAAATGACAGTGCTGGGAATTCAAAGTTGAAACCCCCATCTCTTCCCTTCCCAGGTACTCAAGCTGCCAGCAGCTGCATTCTCATTGTCTGACCTGACAAGGGAACACGGAGACTGGGAGAGCAGATGACCCTGGTCTATCATTAGAGCTGCACTTCGTGATAAGACTGCATGAAAATGTTGCTGACCCATGGGCAGTTAATTGCCTGCGCATCAAAGCTACAGGGGTGAAAGTACTTTGCCTAGATATTCTACCCTAGTTTTGTGCCTGTTAGAGTGAAGTTGGAACAGAGACCCATATTCCTGCTGCTTTTTGGTGACTGAGATCTCTGTGTATCCTTCCTACTTCCAGTCCCAAATCGCAGGTCATGGATGGTGATGGTAGGTCATGGTAGCCTATGGATGCATCCAAAATGCAGGCCTGCCTAGTTTTTGACAAATCTCAGTGGCATCTCACCTTGGACCTCTAAGCTTCCCCTATGCTCTGATGGAGACAGGGCAGAGATGTTTCCAGGAATGAAAGAAAGCCTCCTTTCAGTTTTCCACAATTCACTTGTCCTACGCCTTCCCTCCTACACAGCAGTAATCCTCAAAGATAAGTTTTGCCTCCACATTCTCCAGCATGCACGTTCCTCTGCTCACACAGTAAGCTGATGCTCTTGGAACCCAGAAACGGCCATTCCATGTAAAGCAATCAGCTCTCTTACAAACTTTGGTATTTAAACTGCCATGTTGCCTATCTTTCATGGCAATTAAATATGCCTTGTTGGCTGATTATCCTAGAGTATCATATATGGTGTAGTGTTAGTGAAACAGTGGCATAAAAGAATAATATTCATCCCACATGAATGAAAAAAGCATAGCCATTCTTAGTCAAACTTACTACAATGTTTATTTACTAATGTCAAATACTAAAGCGCTGCCTTTCTCCAGCAACACTTCAGACTGCACTCTTGAAGCCAGAGTGTGTTGTGTTATTTTACTTTTTGATAGTCTGTGGAGCTAAAATGAGAGCAAATAATTGGTTTCCATGTGTTAGTATATTCTCAGCGAGCTCAGTCTTTCTCTAATGAATGGAAATGTCAAAATCAGAACCAGTGACCCAGAATTTTTTACACTCTGGCCCTGTAATTGGTAAGAACTCAAAATATCTGTCTCTTGCTTGAGCAAATAAAAACCAGTTTTGGAAAATATATTTACCCATTTCTGTTTCAAAGAGATTGGCCAAACCTCAGCAGGTTTTCAAGTTCACATCATGAGCTGGCAAAGTCTGTGATCCTTCTGCTGATCACATGCAGCCATCAAGGCTTGGAAACACTTGATATTTGTATATCTTGCCTTACCACTGTCCTTCTATTTGCCACGCTACAGCCAGGGAAGTCTGCACTGAGTAGGGTGTTACCTTGCAGTTTGCTATGGAGGGATCAGATCCAGCAGTTTTTCAGATTTCATTACTGCAGAATTACTTGCTTCCAACAGATGTTTCCCCTTTCTAGTGCCTTGATAGCTGTCACACTTTAGGAAATATTTTGCAGGTGTCCTTGAGAGCCGAGATTCTCTTTGTACAGAAAGTCTGGGAGTAGGTGTATAAATCTGACAAAAACATCTCTTTGCATTCAGTGGATGCTGATTTACTGTCACTTTCTTTTAAAAATAAATAATAGACCCTATGAGAACTTTAAAAGACAAAGATAAAGAGACCAACTGTTTGATATTAATCATTAAACAGAATCAAATATTTTAAAAATCATACCACTACAAAATCATGAACATTTTTGTCAAACAAAAGGAAAAGTTTAAAGAACTACTGGCATTGATGGTTTACACTCAATACACCTCCCAGTCTCCCATTAACAACAACAACAAAAAACCCAACAATAACAACAACAAAAACCCACAAACACACACAAAAACCCCCCAAACAAACAAAAAAATAATCAAAACCAAACCAAAACAAAACAAAACCAAAAAAAAAAAAAAACAAAACAAGAAAATCAAACCGTTTGAAAGCAGCAAGTCAAGTAATCTTGAGTTCCTCCAGCTGAGGAACAGGGATGAAAAAACTTGAAAGCCTGTTATAAATAATCATACCAGTAGTACTTCAGCCTATTGTTTCTTTTTTCCAGCACAAGTATAGAATTTCCAAATGAATACAGCAATGAAAACATTTTCATGTATTGGGATTCACACAAGCAGTAGAAATGTCCTGCTCCCTACCCACAGGCATCAAAAATAAAACCAGACAATATCTTTGCAGGTGGCAAATCAACTGGTTTGCATTTGTACAGTTCTGCTAAAATACACATTGTAAAAATGTAATCAAAAAGATCAATAATCTGTATTTTTTCATTAGATCCTCCTGCTCCTATCAGTATTTATGTAAAGGCATTTCCTCTGAAAAAATCCTAAGAGTTTTTCTCTCCCATCAGAGCTCTTTCTATAATATTCTATAACAAAAGACATAGCACCTACACAACCTCACTTCAAGCTACCTAGAAGCATTTGGAAAAGTTTCTGGCTTTTACAGTGCCGAGGCATCTGGTTTGGCAGAGGGGATCGTACATGAGAGAAAGAATTATTTTTAAAAATTTTAAATAAAAATGGTTTTGTACTTTAGAGAACTAAACAAAGCAGAGCTGTTCATTCCCAAATTTCTTCCTTTAAAAAAAACCCTTAAATGGATGACATATTTTACAGAGAAGGTTTGATCATAAAGTGGCCAAAGCTGCAGGAGTATTTTCATAACACAATTAAAATAGTCAAGTTGGAAGAATACAGAGCCTTCTCTGACCTGAAATTAAATTGTGCCATATCCTTGAATTTTTATTTTTCACTTCTGCATATGCCAAAGCAAATACTGATAGGACACTTCTAATCCTTCTTGTTGAGCTGTTTCTGACTCCTGGAAGTACCCCTATTCCAGTCCTTCAAAAAAAGAAGCAATTAACCTGTGTTTAATAACAACCCTTCCCATGGATAGCTCCCAGGATAGCCAATGCTGTTGTTCAGTGGTATGGGGAATGAAATTACCAGAGGCACTTTCTGGGTAAATCACAGCATATCTTGACCCCTGCATGGGCTCTCATTACACAGAGACCTTCCAAGATCAGCATAGCAGGAAACTGACCTGGTGCAGGCATGTTTGCATCTCCTAGAGGGCTTCCAAGCATTTTGATTTCTTCTTGATTTTACTTCAGCCCCACAAAACACATCTCATCCATACTGCCTATGTGAACACCCTCTAAATGAAATCATATTCCACAGGAAGGGAGATCACTGCTGTCAGTCACAGTGTGGGGGTTTTGAGCCTCTTGTCATGATGGCACAATGAATTACAATTTGTTTTCTTCATTCTCTTCACCTTTGAAAACCAACCAACCAAATTAAACACTGTGCTGGGGTCTTTGTGTGCTCAGTACAACTGATAAGCCCCTCTTCTTGCACCCCCTGGCCATGCCTCCCCATGGCCACATTTGCCCAGCAGTTATCCATATATAATGGGGCCTGGAGGCTGCCCTTCAAAAGCCAAGTCCTCTATTTCCACAGCTCTGCCCAAGACCTTTGCAACCTGCGTTTGCCTCTGGCTTCAAAAGCCTTGTCATGCTCCATGGCCACATATGTGGCTTACAAATCAAAGCCTGACTGCTGAGCCTACCTCCCCCACTTTCATGTCTTAGTATTGCTTACCTGTATTTCCCCCTTGTCCTTGGTAAAATCTCTACCTGTAAGGGAAGAGGGAAATCCTCACTTTCCTATCTGGGTCATAACCAAACAGACCCCCTTTCAAAATGGATTTCTTCAGACTAAAAAGCTCCATGCATTTCAGCTGATTAATCATACCGGAAAACATCATGCAGTGTCCCCTAGAGTATAGTCCCAAATACATGTTGCCAGAATTGTTCCTTGTAAACAGAAGAAGCTGGCAGAGAAGGAAACCTTCAGTTAGAAGGTTAAAGAACAACAGCATTAAAAAAAAAATACCTGGAAAAAAAAAGATTTCTTCCTACTTGATATTCAAAACAAAGTACACAAATTCTACTGTAAATAAGGACAATGATACATAGGAAACTAAGTTACAAGCCAGGCTTACAGAAATTTTGTAGCATGACAAAAAGGCATAAATCAGTGGCATGGAGAGTTCAAGACAGTAAGAAGATTTCTAATACTGCTAGGAGTGGAAAGAATGCCAGTAACAGAGGCATTCCAGATCCAGAAAAAAATTCAATTACGGTTAGTAAAATACAAATCCCAGAACTATGCCATAAAACTTCATCATCTAGCTGAGATAAACTTCCCTCCTGTCACAAGGAAATTAAGGAACATAACAAAAAAAAAAAAAAAAAAAAAAAAAAAAAAAAAAAAAAAAAAAAAAAAAAAACACAACCAAAACAAAACAAACAAACAAAAAAAAACAACAACACCAAAAAAACCACCTTCACCTGCCTACAAAAAAAACCCCAAGGTCAGGTTACACAGCTACTGAAACAAGCAATTTTTGAAAGACAAAACTAAAAACAGATATGGTAAACTTCTATACAAAAACTGTACAAGAGGTCTGAAGTGTTCATGTTCATATATTGAGATGGCTTAGAATATGATGAAAATGCCACACCAGATAACTGATTTAAAATGAAATACTGCAAGAGAGGTCTCATAAATGGGTCTCCTGGGTAGTGTGAGAAATGGGTGTTGAGCTGGGAAAGCAGAGCAGAGCAGTGTTGGGAAGCAGCACCTATACCTGCACCTGGCTGGAGATTCACAGTTCTTATGACGAAAATGGAGGCACTGGTATGACGAAAATGGAGGCACTGGTGTCTTCCAGCCTCCGGGGGCACTCCACATTGCTGGCACCAAAGGTGATGACAGATTTGTACTACACTTTTCAAGTACTAGCCAAACTAAGAAGCATATAATAAAGTGTCACCCGAATTGGAACTGTGGTATTTGCAATAGCTTTTCGCACAAGTAACATTGACAGGTAAAATTGTCATGAAGCCTAGAAAGATGGCACTGAAATAAAATTTGGCCTAACACAAAATAATGACAGGATCAGATTGCCTCTGAATTTGGATCATTTGGGAAGGTACATGGAAAGAATAGTGTTTAGTTCAAGAAAGTCAGCTCTACATTCACCCATCTAAGAACAAAATGAGGCAGAGGTCATGGTGAGAGTCTACTCTGGAAGCAGATGCAGAAAAATAATTGAGCTCCTGCTGGCTATTCAAGTGAATGGCTTTCCAATTCAACACTCATCAGTAAGTGTGATCCTTGGCTATATTAAACATAGGGATTTTGAGAAGGATCAGAACAGTCTCTTCTAGGCATGTACTGTAACACTAAAAGCAAACTGAGCCTCCTTTACAGACATAAAAATCCAAACCAACTCAGGAAATTTGACACAAAATAAGGTTCAGGCCCCTAATTTTCAGACACTGAAAACGTATGGCCCTATCTGCAGAACTTTTTGATTGACGCTGATCTTCCAGTATATGACAGTAGAAAGGCATTTTTGCATAATGCAAAAATAGGTAAAGAAAAGGGGTGTGATAGGACACGTTGAACTTCTTGTCAGGAAAAAAGAAACAAATCTTTTTCAAACAGTTGAAGTTATTAAACTGGGTTACGCATTCAGCACATGAAAGAGATATTTAAAACCAGACAATTAGAAATACATAGCAACAAAGCCAAAAGTGATTGGAAAAAATAAAGGGGAGTATGACACCCTCCCTCCCCCACAACTTCTCTGTCATGTGAGCCTATAAATCATTAGGTCAGATGTAAATGTGAGTAATATATACTATACAATAGGGATAGATATATAGGCCAAGACCCACACTTCCTGTAGGGACAACTTAAATTTTAGGAATGAGTTTCCAGGCAAGTAGAAACCTGTCCAAATTACAATAGGACTGAAAAAGAAGAAATTAAATTACAAAAGTTTATTATGGAAAGAAAATGTAGAAATTACTGGTGCCAAGAAAAGAAGGCAGGAGGAGAGAGGAAGAACAGAGGTCAGATAACTTCACATACCAAGCACATTCAAGATAAGGAAGTGAAATAATACCTGAGGTGATAAGAACAGTATGTAAACATCACATGAAAACTAAGTCTGCTGACTCTAGACTTCCAGAGAGCATTGGCATAACCTGCAAATAAAGTATGAGAGAAGCAACTGCCAGGCATGATACTTCAGGCAATAGAGAGAGATAAGCAGATGGAATTTTCCATCTTCTGAGGTAGAGCTTCCTTTCATTCCTGCCACCCCAGAAGCTGCCTGCATGCTCAGCAAAGTGCCCTTTTCAAAGACTCTCCAGTGGCCTTGCTGAAAAGCTCAAGGCCTCTGGGCTCCTGCAGAAATAGGGCTGTTGTGTCAGGAGAGGAGTCCCTTGCTATCCATCAATAAAGTACTGAGCAGACTGCAGCAAATTTACTGAAGACTGATCCCTCAGTGCTAGGTGCTTTTAAGGCCTCACATGCAGGAAGCCTTTTTTCCCTGAACTGAATTCTCCTTGTTCTCCAGAAGGCAGTATTTCATTGTCATGTGAATTAGGTTTTGGGGGAATGACAACAGGGAGAAGCTCTAATGATGTACCACCTGTTCAGGAGGTGGTACAACAGGAGGAGGTCTTTTCTCTGAAGCTTGGAAAGTGACTACAGAGCAGACACTGACAGTCACAGCACAGTGACAGTCATCTTGTATAGTGTAAGATACACAGTCCACATCAAGATACAGCCTTACAGTATAGAAGCTGATGTCTGCATGACCATGGCCTCTCTAAAGCCCCTGCAAGATTGGCTGTGAGGGTCATGAAATTACTGTGCCATTTCCAAATGCCCAGACTGACTTTTTTTTTTCTGTCAGGGAATGATGATTGTAGAATAACCGTTCCCTTACCAATGTTTTCCACGGGCTAAAAATGAATTGAAGCACAAGCCAAGTGGAGTCATCAGCCACTACACAGTACAAAAATTTGCATAAAACCTTCTCACTGGGGCTGTGCTGTGTCAAAGAGGGTTAGGCCCCAACAGACATCTCAGAATCATTATTTTTCTTAAACAGATGTAGCTTTTCTACATCTTCTGCAATAATTTCACAAGTTTTTCCAAATCTTAATACCCTCAGTTCCAAAAACAGAACCTAGCTGCTCCGCTGATAAAGCAAATTGAACGCTGCAAATCTCCCTAAAAAAAGGCATAGAATGTGGGCCAATTTCTGCTGTCAAAGATTTGTATTGACCATTATCCAGCTATGCAAGCGTTACCAAAAATAATGTCAAAGGCCAGATGTTTAAAAGCATTTTGTTCTCTTTGAAGTCAATAGCCAAACTTCTAATCCCACAGATCTCAAAGATTCACTTCCCTGTAATATATCTAGCCTTCTTATTCACAGATTATGTGGAAAGAAAAGACTCACAGAACATACTGTATGTATTTCTGCAATTAACATCTCCCCATCAGCATTAAATGGTCTGAACAGGTCAAATTTGGTCCAAAATCTCTTTCATTAGAAACCCAGTACTCACAGGTCTGCATTTCAAACAGTGGAGCTACTCATATATTTGCAGAGAAATAATTGAATATTACCCATGATGGATGATCAGTCCAGAAGGAATGCAAAAGCAGACATGGTCCCATAAACCATGTGACATTTCAGTTATTTACTCCCTGTGCAACACACAAAAAAGTAAGAACTTAAGTTTTTAGTTAAAAACACAAAGCAATTACACATAACTTTGGTGATGTTAAATAATTCTAGCACATCCTGCAGGATGAACCATTGAACTTCAAACAAAAAAAAAAAAAAAAAATCTGAGCTTGTTAATTATAAAGTAAACCGAAGAATATATAATATATATTATATACAGTGAAAAGAGAAAAGAGAAATGAGCATGCTTGAAATTGCTGGTTTTGCAGGGCATCTATTAACTCCACAACAACTTTCAGAGTCACTACAGACTAACAGCAAAATGGACAAACCGTAGCTGACAGCTCCAATATTTTCTAGTTTTCACAACTAAATAAAATCAATAAAAAATGCAAAGCAGCACACAGAGAGAATGAAGCAGAGAAATATTAAAGCATACCAAATGGGATGCTGGGACTTTGAAGTAAGAGAAACCTAATAAGAGAGAGGAAAAACAGTTGTCCCAATGCTATCTGAGCCAGCTAATCAGTGAAGAAGGAAATAGGAATACTGGTCAGGAATAAGAAACTTCAGAAAAGGCAATATATCCATAGCCCTAAACAAAGAAGTGCCTCAAAAATGCATCAGCTCCAACATTGGGAAAAAAAAAAAAAAAAAAAGTAATGAGCTCACAATACTGAACAAGCCTGAAACAAGTCATGGAACCAAACATAATAACAAAATCCTCCCCAATATAGCAAATCTACAATTTGTATCAGGGGTCTTAAATCAAAAAATCCTATATGTCCCTTCCAGGCAGTTTTCATGAAGGAACACATTCCTTCCCTACAAATAACTAAACACAAGTTCAGTCTCTTGAACTAAAGTAGAAGCACAACTTGTGTAAGTCAAACAGCTGTTTTAACAGAAAAGAAGGCTGAACAAAGACCAAAGCCATGTAAAATTATTCAATTCTGTTGTGTAAAACTGAAGAATAATTCATACCACAGCTTCCATATATCTCAGATTACTTTCAAGGCAGGAAGGAAAAAAACAAAATTTGAGCGAAAAAATTTTATTCACAAAATAACAAAAAAATACCCACCATGTATAAGGACACGTCATAGTTACATGGCATTATCATCCCTGAAAATTAGCATCCCTGTATTACCTTGATTTCTATACATAGAAAAAAAAAATTCTGTTTAGCTGATTTGTCCTTTTCACTAGGCAAGAATAGGCAAGAAATTAATTTCAATGAGTACTAATGAATTTTAAAATCCTGTGTATCTTTGGAACACAGGAAATATTTCTGTGAAAACACACAAACAAACAAACAAAAACCTGTTTCTCTTTTACTTGAAATTCTCATGGATGGAGAAGGAGATGCAGGCAACATGTAATGCCTGTTAAGATTTCAGCAAGAAGGACAAGAACTTGAAAGTCATCACTCTCAAAAACAAGAGGTGAAGTAGAGAAGCCCAAAGACTTGAAGACTCCATGGATGAAAAGGATGGATAAAAGAAGGCAGTTGCCCCTACCATAAAGACTCTCAGTATAACATCATGCCCATGAATACATAACATCATGCTACTATGGGGAACAGGTCTTTTTTAGGAATCTGACAGTCTTTTATTAATCAATCCACTGGCACAAGCAGCCTTATTGCAGACCTTCTTTAGGCTGAAATCCCAGAAAAATTCCAGGGAGAAAGTAGAAAAAGAAGGAGCGTTACCCTAGGGCTCTAGGAAGCATCTCTGGGAATGAGAGGATTTTATTTTAAACAAGCCAGATTCAGTAAAGACATATGTTCAGAAACAGATACATAAAGGCCATATCTGAGGAGCAAAATATATGGCCTGGTTTTTGACAGGGTTGAGTCCTTTGGTAGGAATTTACATAAAATTAGACATATTGGCTGTTCAGCCCTTCAGAAATGTTGGCTATTCAGCTGACCCTACAGGCTGACAACAGTTGATATTCTGTTTAATAATAATGATTGTTCTTTCTTGTTTCTGTATTACAAGGCCAAAATAGGCAGGTTGGGTTAACTCCAAATGTTGTGGCAGCTTGAGCTGCGCAGACAGTAAATGCTGCAACCTTCCCCAGAAGTGTCTCCTTACACAAAGCCACTTGGGCAGGCACACAAGAAATCACACTGTCCACACAGTCACACACAACACGTAGAGGCTGGCAAATGAGAGGCGGGAAGGGTCTTCTGTGTGGGATTCTGGTGGAGTTTATTGGAGTTGCACCAAAGAGTTCCAGGGACAGAAAGACAAAGAACAATGGAGGATATAGGTTTAAGTACAGGGGAAGTAGGGCCAGAGCAGAGCGTCAGATCCACTGGTCTCAGAGTATAGGAGTGGGGTAAAGCATAACAACCAATAGCAGATGTCAGGGTAGGTAGGCGGGGATACAGAAACCAATGACGACCGAAGGAAGAGAGAACATTCCGGGAAACATACATATATGGAAAACAGGGGCTGAACCGAGGTGACATAAACTTACATCATCTCAACAAACCAATGGAGTAACAGAACCTAAGAGATATCAACATGTTGCTGCAAGGATCCATAGAAGAGAAGCCTTTCTCACCATATAATGAAAGGCACATAAACCCTATGGTGACAGGCCCCCTGGGCCTCTACATCCAAATGCACAAGCACAGTTTGGAGCTTGCACGAGAACACGCTGCTTAGACTTGGAAGTGCTCTGTGAACAGCCAAGCAATACGAAACGGCAAAAGCAACTCTTGTCTTCCTTTGAAGTCTTCTAGTTTGTGCCTTTGAACTCCTGAGTTAGCTGCATGACCTTGCCAGAATCTGAAGCATATCTTGTGTGCCCATTCAGTTGGGCAGTGGTATTCAGTGGTGATTGTAGAAGAACTGTAAAACAGGCAAAGATTGTCTGAATTTAGAAATTATCTCTTTTATCACACCCACTTCATTGAAGGGTTGGTTATCTAATAGAAGGAAGGAAAAAAAGCCTCAGGTTATAGTCATTATTATTGAAGCCAGACATCCTGAGTCTTTCTGTCTGTCTTCTAACACCTTTTATCTGCTTAAGCAGTTACTTAATTGCCTGCCTAAAAGACCAGTTTGCATATGGCCACTACAGTGTGGCATGCATGAGTCTGGCCCCACACATAATGAAAAAGAAAGTTACTTTTCTATCAAATAAATAAATGTTTTGGACATCAAGATTGGTAAAACCTACAGAAAATCTTCTACCATAAGTATATTTAGCATACTGCAGCCATACCCTAGATCTACAGATGCCTAAACATTGCTTCAAAGAAATGAGATTTAAAAAATGACAAGGACAAGGGCAATGGTTACTTAATTTGGTCCCCTTTGCCCATAAGCTGCCCTCCCCTGCAAGATGGAGATGATGCAGGGGCCATACTGGAATGTAAAAAGGACCACCTCTTTGTGATATGTACTCCTTATATTAAAAAAACTTCTCTGACAGTCTGGTGGAAGATGACTTCTCATTGATCCACATTGACTGTAGACCTGGTTGCCAATTATTCAGCAGCTCTTCTTCAGCTGGAGCTTTTTCCTTGTTCTTTATATTCTCTCTCAGAGCCTTTCTACATACAAGAACTGGTCTCTGGGTTTGACTAGATCATAGACAAATTATTCATCATAGAAGGAGGAGCTGATGAACGAATAATCTTATATTCACTCAGAGGCGTAAGATCTTATGAGTGAAGAAACAGTACTCAAAATCTGTATCTTAAATTGTCCTGAAAGTGGCTTGCATTCTTAATTGACTTCAGCATTTATACACACACACACAAAAGACAGACATGCTCCACGGTAAGGACCTCAAGAGTAAATTACTACAGTCACAATTCCACAAGGTCCTTCCTCTTCTCAATCTAGTAAAATAATCACCTTTGGCTATTTGCCTGTGCAAGAATCCAAGGATAAATGCTTTACCATCACATCTGTCATCAAGGCATAGCTCTCAGGGATTCAGCCTCAAAATTATGTCATCTGAAAAAAATGCATCTGTATGCCTGCTGTTGGCATAAGCATCCCATCTGACCTTTCCTGTGAAGAATGTAGCATTTTATATATGAATTATTTCAGCAAACAGATGATCAATGGGTTAGCATAGGTATTAACTTACTACTTTTTAGACTTTTGCCCATTGGGCTAGAAATTAGCAAATGCCTATGTCCTTAACATTTTTATCTCTGACAAAGCCAATTAATTCCAATGTTTTTCTTATTTTTGTCAATATAAAACATTTCCTTATAACTCCAAATGGACGTCACAGTCCTAGAAAGATATCTTCTCTAGTCAGGGAGAGATGAAAATTGATGTCATGCATCCCACACACACAAAAAAACGTTTTGGCCAGTACTGGACAACTTCTCAGAGCACTCCAGAAACACTATTTATTACTCCTCCAGTTACTTCTTTAAATATTTCTCAGGCAACAGCAAGACTTCATTCAAGACCCAGAAACTACATTCCTCTCTGCAGCAGTATTTTCCAGTATCTGTAGCTTTCAGTCAAGAGAACAAAGTCACACACCCTCTGGTCATGAAATAATTGTTTCAGGATCACCTGAGTACACCCTATCCCATTGCACTGGAGCATCCATCTCAGTCCTAGCACTCCTTTAGATTTTAAGATTCTTCCCAGTTCTACCCTTTTGATACAGGAAAACAAACTATAACATGAAAGAGAAACAATTGGGCTATTTCTTTCCTATTTATTTTGATAATCTAAGTTTTTGGTTTTGACTGAGGACAGATTATTCAGACCATGAAATAGCTGCCAAATTTATCATGAATGGCATTTAGCTGGCAAAGGGTGTATTACTGCCAAATGCCTAACACACTGGGCATATTGTATTTGTACCATCTGGGAGAGTAAACAGTGACAGGAAATAACCACAAACAGGTGTTAATGTTAGCCCCTTAAGGGTAATTAATGAAGTATGGCATTGAAAGAGCCCACACACAATTCCTGGCAACTAGAGAAGGTGGGATTCCAGGGAACGTAAGAGTGTATTAATTTATCACACACAAAAAATCTGTTCTTGATTGCATCTCCTCTACATGTCCTTTTCCTTCCTGCCATACCACATCCTTCAGCTGATCTCCTTTTGAATACTCCTTCCTTTTCCCTTCTAGGCAACCAGCTCTATCCTTACCCCAGCCAGCCAAGATAAACACAGTCCCAAATTACTCATCTTTTTCAGAAAGCCTATCATCCTCTAAAGACAACTCCATGCTTTCATACATTCTTCGGAAAAGAAATACTGTCTCAAATTCCCCTCCAGACATTTTCAGACACGTTTCCACCTTCGCTAAAAAAAAAAAGGCCTCTGGCTTCTACACAGTGTGCTCCATATATCACACTACATCACTGTTTCCCCAGTGCATCTCCAAGGCTGTTTGCCCTGTCCCAGAAGAGACCAGAGAAAGGGTGCATAACAGTGACACTGCCTGCTTTGACAATAGTGTCACAGATCTAGAATAGAGAATCTCCAGATTACCACATGGAAATGCAACAGGTACTGTGAGGTGAATCTGTCCTGACACATAATTAGTCACATCCTTTTGAAAACATCAAAGCAGAATATATGGAGCATTGCCCTTTATCTTCACTGAAGGTTACTAGATTACCAAAACAAATGTTAATACTTACACAAAGTCATTTAAAAAAAAAATAACACTTTGGGATAAAGTATGAAGGAAAACATACTAATTTCTAGCTACTTCCCTACTCTTTGTCTCATCTTATGCAAAAACACACATTTTCCCAAAAGGACCCTGTTTTCAGACAAATGTCACCAAGCTAATACGGAGTGTTAATGATGCCTCAGAAGAACCTGAGAGACAGAAAAGACACAGAAGGAAGAAGAGACCATGGAGCCCTTTTCTTTAGGAGGCAGAGTTTCACACTGCAAAACTTCAGACTAGTTCAGGCTATTAGTATTACAAAGAATACTGCTGAGCTATAGTGAATTTAGGTATTCACTAATAATGAAGCCTAACTGCTGAATAGATTAAATGTTTCCAAAGATATTCTCACTCATTCGGGCTAGTTTTTAAGGGTAGGGAAGGAGAATATTTTAAAGTCCAGAAAATAGCTCCCTTTCATTACTTCTTTGTTAAAACAGTACATGAAACACAGTCATAGATACAGTTACCCAATTCAAGACTTGACCACAAAATTAGGATGTGTAACAACTGCTAACAGAGAATTGCTGTCATTGTTTAACTCTGTATGGCTATGTACAACACTCCCCACCTGCAGTCCTTGGGCTTTGCACCAGTATGTTACAGAGCACCACAGCATCAGAGACGCAGCCATGCCAAATTACATTTTGAGAGAAAATAAGGTAAAAACAGTTGGCGAGTGTTTGGGCTTATTCAGGGGAGTCAATGGAGCAGTGCCTGCAAAGTTCACAGACTCAATCTTCCAGGAACTTGCCAGTGCCCAATGCCTTCTTGTTGCTTCAACTAAACAGATGCACACTTTTTTACACAGATCATTTTCAAGTACTCAAAAAATATGCCCGTGCCTTTCTATAAAATTGCAGCTCACCAGTTGTTTGTTAATTATAACCAGTGGTGAAAGAAAAGAAAATGGAACTTAAAGGAAATGGAATAAACATTTAAAGGGAGAAATCTGTTTCCATCACACCATTCCCTGGGTTCTGATATCTGGTTTATTTCCTCTTCAAACAATGTAAGATTATTCCTGCATCAGTATTTTGGTTTTCTTCAGTTAATGTTACAATCTCTTCTCTATCCATGAAGTTACATTAAACTAAGGAAACCCAAACACTCTGCAGTGTAAAATCTTCAGATAGAAGCTAAGTATACTAAAGCTGTTGAAACTTGGCCTCTTTGTGGAGATACTATTCTGCTGTTTTTAAGCATGTGAGTATAGTCTGATTTTTTAAACAGCCTCTGCAAAATTCTGGGTAGAGAACAGATGGTTTGGGAATGCAGGAAAGCTATCCACTAAGTAAGGCTGCTGTCTCCAGAATCCCTGAATTATTTGTTGTAGGATCTGGAAAAGTCATAGAAAATATGGCAAGAGGAGGAATGACTGCAGATCACAAATCTGGGAGAGTGGAGTGCTTAACTCTGGAGCATTAAATTTTTTGAAATGTTATCAACTTTGCTCTTTTGCTGCAAAATAGAAATTCCAGACCATATGGATTCTCATTTGGGGCTAAAAGAGCCCTTGCTTACGCATGTACATTGTTGAACTTTAACTAGATAAGCAAATGAAGGAAAATGTGGAATATGTTTTGCCAGTGCATTTCAAAGTAATTTTCTGGCCATGGAGGAAAGTATAGATTACAAATTCCACATTCAACTCTCAAATTCCAACAGAAAGTATTTTCTACCTGAAGGAATGGTTCTTCAACAAGGTCCTTATTCTGCTTTGCCCTGATAGTGATGACAGCTATCCTGATTATCCATTCTAGCATCTAATCTGGAAGAGGCCCTCTACACACTGAGTGAGAGCAAGTACTGAAAAATGCTCATCTTGTAAACAAGTATGCTCTTGCTGCTCCATGGGCCTCATACTGGTATACAGTATGGGCAGCTGGAAAGGTGTGACATAGGATACAGATCCCCCAGTGCAATCTGAGAGCTCTAGGCAAAATTTAGCTCAGGGCTCCAAAAAATTTTATTGCCAGCACAAATCAAGTTTTTTTCAAAGGTACAACCTGACCAGACCAAGAGAAAGCACCATCTGGCAAAAGAGCAATCTGCCTGCCACATCAAGAACTTTTCTATAAAGCATGAAGGTCTTCTCAGTTTTTCTCAATGAGGAATATTTATTCTGTACATATACCCAGAAAAGGCAGAGGTTTAAACTTCAGCTTAAACCTCATATATATATCAGCCCCAACCAGATACACAGCACAGAATATTTCCCTCCCCAAGATATGAACTTTCTGGCAACTGAACACATCTCAGAGAACAGTGGCAGATATATTGGAAGTATGATGTAGCTGAAGAAACTACTCTTTCAAATAAAGGTTTTTCATAACTTGCCACTGGCAAAGTTTGTGTATTTTAATGAAATTCACAGTACACAATCTAAAATGTATAAGCAAAACAGTGAAGAATTAGATACTGAAGTATATCCCCAAACAAGTTTAAGCAATGTAAAAATGACAGTCAGCTTTTATGAAATTAGTCCTTGTATATGCTGATGCAGAGATAAGCAATAGCCAGACTCGTGGTCCACATTAATCAAGTATTGCATTGACAGTGTGTTCTATTTTCATCACTGTTTTGCAATATTGTCTGTGCAGCCTTAATACATAATAGTCTTTCACAGAGACATAAAATAAGCATTTTCCCTATAAAGAAATACAGGCTCTCTACCCAGAATTTGCTCCAAATTTCTTAAACAAGGGTTAACTCTGTCCTCAGGAGATTTAGCCTTCGTGTTTCAACTTGCATAGATTTTTAAGCCATTAGAAATCTTTTATCCATTCTGGAATAGAAATTAATTTTTTGATAAAATGTATCAAGTGTCCCTCAGAGTACATTCACACAAATTTCTTGTAAATATTTTAAGCCAGCTGAGAGAGCGCTAATTAAAAACCAGGTCAGAGTGATTCTCATAGAAGTGGCCAGATAACTGAGATCTCAAACCCAAACTGTCTGAAATTCTACTTTATAATTATGACAAAAAAGTCTGGAGTTACACTGTTATTGTGTAATTAGGGGAGACTCAAGCCAGACTAAGCAGTGACACCCAAGAAAAATCAAGACATACTGTTTTTGTGAAGCAGCAGTTACTTTCTCCTTCTGAAATTAACAGTCAAGATGTCAAAGTAGACAGAAAAGTGAATGCAGAAAAGGGCAGAAAGGCCTGTGAGGGTTGATTTATCTGACAAGATAAGAAAGAACTTGATTCTTGTGAATTTGCAGCTGGTAAATCATTCAAAGCTAAAGGTAGCCTAATTCTCCACCATAACCAATACAGCAATAAATTTTAAAGGAGCAAGGGTAATTTATTAGTACAGAATGGTACAGAATGGTATAAACAGGATTTATTGGTAATTGCCTCAGAAAGGTCAAGAGTTTATGGGCATCAGAACCAAAATTCTCTTCTCTCTTCTCTTCTCACAGAGTTAAACTGTCATGGCAGAATTTAGACAAAAGCATGTGGTAGTATAATGCTGAGAAATTTGACCCAGGATTGTGTTTCTGCCCAGTCCTGTAGTAGAGAACCTCAGTAACTATCATACAGTCAGTTGGTGAGTGAGAGGGGTTACCCTGGCACCTCCACTTCGCTCCCTTGTATGCAGAGCTTCACACTGATGGAAGCCTTTCCAGACGGCAGAGCCCACAGCTAAAACCCTCAGGTCACACTTCTTCATACACTGAAGACAAAAGATGTGACAAGGACAGAAAGTCCTCTCCAATCCTGCACTGGGCCAAAGAACACTAGCTTTCACTTATAAACAACAATAACATGACATGAATCTGGTTGAAAACACAAAAACTAGTCTAGATACATGGAATTGCAATTAGAACAAAACTCTTATTGTTCAGAAAGGCTAAATGCCTGGAAAAGAAATATATTTTGTTTAAATTCTGTCCTTAGTTACAATGCCACCTGGACAAAAGTTTAGCTAAATTAAAGAGTCTAAAGAAACATCTATAGGCTGCTGCAGTACATCCAGAATATGCCAACAGCACCACTCTGTGGATTAACGGTGAATGTTCTGTAAACTGACAAGATGCCCGTCCAAATCACGCTCAAGAAAAATGCAAATACATTTTACATATACATACATATATATATATATATATATATATATAATGTTACTGTTGCAGTGGTATAAACCTGGCATCACTAGAATTTAACAAACCACCTTATATTTATAGCAGTGTGATTGAGGATATAAACTGGCTTCTTCAGGTCATGTATGTGGCATGACTTCTACTCATTTCCCATAATTTCTCTGAGTAGCAGTGGGAGAGGTTGCATGTGCTGAATTCGTAACAGATGCCACACACTGTACCAAAATGAGAACTTGACTCAGAATCCCAGCCTAGATTTACACCTGAAGTTTCTCCTTAATCGTAGCTGCAGCAGAATCCATGAAAGGCAGATCAACTTATGATAGGAAATCAGTAACTTTAAATACTTCAGCCAGTCTTCAGCTGAATACCCTAGGTCTGCAGAAAAGTGGGGTAAAAGGAGTTTTGTTTCAAGGTCTGGCAATAAATCAGGGCTGAGACAAGGGGATTGAACTGTGGGGGGCCCATAGAGCTCCACCTTAGGCCCTGTGTTCTTCAATATCTTGGACAAAGGACTAGAAGGGATACTAAGTTTACATACAATACAAAACTGGGAGGAGAGGTTGACTTCCTTGAGGGCAGAGAGACCCTGCAGAGAGACCTCCACAAATAAGAGGACCTGCGAAAACAGTAACCATATAAATTTCAACAGGGGGAAGTGCTGGATTCTGCATCTGGGATGGGACAAGCCTGGCTGGATGGACAGACTGAGGTCATGGTCAATGACAAACTGAACAAGAGCCAGCAGTGCCCTGGAAGCCAGGAGGGCCAACCCTGTCCTGGGGTGCATCAGGCACAGCATCACCAACCAGGCAAGGGATGGGATTATCCTGCTCTACTCTGAGCTGGGGCAGCCTCACTTCCAGTGCTGGGGGCAGTGTTGGGTATCACAATATGAGAAACACATTAAAGGTAATTATTAATTCAAGGTAAAGGGGAAGCCATACAAGGAGTGGGTGTGATCACTCGGTCTGTTCAGCTTGGAGGAGTCTGAGGACAGACCTCACTGCAGTTACAGACTTCCTTTTGAGGGAAATAGGAGGAACCGGCACGGATCTCTTCTCTGTGGTGATCAGTGACAGGACCTGAGGGAATGACCTGAAGTTGTATCTGGGGAAGTTTAGGCTGCATATCAGAGTAAGGTTCTTCACCCAGAGGGTGGTCGGGCACTGGAACAGGAGGCCCAGGGAAGTGTTCACAGCACTCAGTGTTCTCAGGCAAATGGTGTGACTCCTGAGACTGGTCCTGCACAGGGCCAGTTGTATTCAATGATCCGTGTGGGTCTCTTCCAATTTATTCTGCAGTTCTGTGAACATAAGCAACTACAAAATTTTCTCTTGAGACTGACTGTCTCCCACACTGGACACTTCAGCCTGACAGCCACCTGTCTGGACTCAAGACAGAGCTGAACAGATGTCAGCCAGTAATCCCACCTGACAGAGCTCAGTGGGATATAAGAAATATTTCCTACTTCTCCATCTCTAGCTACAGAGATAAAGAGCACAGCTTTAAGTAGTGAGTCCACCAGAAATGAGTGCAAGGACATGTGCTGTCTTGATGCCATCTCTGTGCATACCATGGTGCATTTCACACCAAAAAAAAAAAAAAAAAAAAAAAAAAAAAAAAAAAAAAAAAAAACACACCAACAAAACAAAACAATGGTGGCTATTTATTTTGGCTATACAGTTTTTGCAAGGTTGTGCTTTTGCAAACAAATCTTACCACCTGTGCTATGCACAACCTTGACTTCACAGAATGACAGAATATGCTGAGTTGGAAAGGACTCAAGAAGCACCGAATTAACCCCTGGTCCAGCAGAGCACCATCCCCAAGAGTTACATCATATGCCTGACAGCATTGTCCAAATGCTTCTTGAACTCTGTCAGGCTGCTGCTGTGACCACTTCCCTGGGGAGCTGTTCCGGTGCCCAACCACCATTGGGGTAAAAAAACCTTTCCTAGTATCCAGTCTAAACCTCCTCTGACACAGCTTCAGGCCACTCCCTCAGGCCCTGTCACTGGTCATCAGTCAGGCTTGAGCACCTTGAGAAACCAGTGCAAAAATAATTGTTCATGAGCATGTCTAAATTCCGGTTGTCTATCAAGTGCAGGGTATACTCATCTATCATTTAAGGGGTGATTATATCCTGGGCTCCCAAGATCACAGGCAAAAATGACAGGACGGAAAAGGCCTTGTACCATTAGATCATATATGGCCTGTTAGTTTCTGTCTGTAAGTCTGAAGGAAACAGGCAAAAAAACTCAAAACCAAAAATCAAAACAAAACAAGAAGATAAAACAACCACAGAACCAAACCCCAGCAGAAAAACCCACCACCTGTTCTTTGTTTAAATTTTTAATTACTATTCTCTCGGGTGAGCCTTTTCCCGACACAAAGTTGGGAGCCCCGACTCACCCCAGCTGGCTCTGGCATGCGCCGCGCCAGGCGGCGCGGAGCGCGGCGAAGAGGGTGGGCTGCAAGTGCTGCATGTCGCGCTCTTCCCCTTCGTCCCCCCGCCGCCCGGAGCGCACTTCGCCTGGAGCAGGTGCTTGTCAGCTACACAGCACTCCCTCAGCTCTCGCCTCACGGCAGCACAGTCTAAGCCCCTGTCGAGAGAGTCTGCGGGCGCCCATACCGACACTACTCCCTCTCTCCCTCCCTTTCGTAGCCGCCATTTTAAGGCCCGCGAGCCGAGCCGAGCCGAGCCGAGCCGAGCCGAGGAAGCCACGGCCGCCCGCGCCCTGCCCTCACGGGAGAAGCGGACGCGCCACCGGCTTGGGGGCTGCGGTGGCCGACTTCTTGTTCCCGAGTTCTGTCTTGGTTTTTAAAATTAAATAGTGTGATTTATTGTAGTGGCGCCTGTCCTGCATTAGTGTCTGGCCTGAAAGCAGCAGTGAGCTCCTCACAGCAGGTTGCCTGAGCAGGGCAGCACGTTTTCCATCGTGCTGATGTCATCTTTGGCGTTCCCTCCAGTTTTCTCAGTTTCTTAATAAAACGGGAAGCAGGGGGAGAGCAGGGGTATAGAGCAGGTTTCTGAATTTCTGCGTGTCACTCAGGCTCCAAGTTCTTTTTTAGATCTCTGCACTCTCTCCTGTTCAATATCAGTACAAGAATAATACTGTTCAGGATGAAGACACAAGGGAATTCTGAAAATGTAGTAAGACACTATTTCCCTCCTCCTCCTTCCATTAAATGGACAGCTCAAAAACGAACATTTTTTTGTTTCTGCAGATCTGTTGAACAATAATATGTTCAGTTGAGGTTTGGAGAGGAATGTGAAACACAATGAGAGAGAAGGCCTCCCCTACACTCCTGAAATAAATGGATTTTCAAACTGGGCTTCCTCAGGTAGACAAGCAATTTTTCACTGACCAAGTGTCATTGCTCTAAATGTAATGGCTAGTTGTTCTTAGGTATCTAAGGAAGGAGAGCTGGTAAGTCAGTGAAACCCACTTTGTCTCTATATAAGATTTCCCCCCCCCCCCCAGAGTTTCAAACTATTTAGACAGTCCATCATGTGTATGCAGGAGCCATGTGACCGACCAAACATGAAAATCTCTGGTAAGGTCTTAGACATTCGTCTGAGTTACAGATTTACTGAACTTAACATTGCTATTAAAGTTCGGCTACTGTTAGCCATTCACAGAGCGCCTGTTGTGCATAATAAATACCTGCAAGTGGCAAGGCAGACCAGAAAACTATATCCTGTTAGCATGCAATTTGCAATGCTTGGGCTAGAAATCTCAAGTAGGCTGTATAAAGATCGGTTTCAGTGAATGGCTCAACCAAGTCATCTTGAAAATGCGTCCGTAATTTCTGACCTCTTCTGTTATCTTGCTACACTGTTCGAGTTCCTCCTTTGCTTTCAGTATTATAGCCCCAAGTGTATTCTATGCTACTTTCCACACCACCATTTCTTGCAGTCTCTAATTAAAGATCCCTCTGAATAAAGCCTTCTGCTTGAACAGTTAAGAGTGCCCTTTTGAAAGGCCTCTTTTGTGGGTGACCATCTTGTGGAACATAACAGACAAGGCACTGGAGAAAAGATAGTTTTACTTTGTAGCCACTTCACTTGTCTCTCTCTCAAATTAATTAGCATTTCTCTGTCATCAAGTGTAATAATACTTCGTTGAGGTGAATGGAGCTTTCAGGGAGCAAAACTGCAGCCCACCCTTCCACCAGCCTTGAGCAACAAAGCAGAGTACAGAGAGTGGTCATTAGAGGTGGTAGGTGATTAGGGGTGAGGTGGAAGTCAGGTGAATGGGACTGCAATTCACACACGCAACCCCCAGCTTCCTGAAGTACTTGTGTTTATATTGTACATTATTAAGAAGAAGTTCAGAGTGATCCTCACATTGGTAAATTGTAAATGAAATACTATTTATGGTTATTTTGCCTGAAAACCCCCGCATATTTTACTTGATAATCATTTCCTGATAACTGCTTCTTGTTCTTCCTATGCTTAAAATTTCCCATGTATCCTTGAACACCTTAGCGCGTGAGCATCTGCGTCAGTTGAGAGGAGGCTGCATCTACCTCAATGCATATACTGATATCCATATTAGAAGTGCTGAGTTTTCTCCATGAATTAGCTGCTCTTGAAAAGAGTGTTACAGCAATGTGCAAGCAGAGACTATATTGAAAGACTGCTGAAATCCAAGGCCTACATCTATAGGGCTTTCTGGGTCAATACCTTAGTTTGTGGCATAAGCGTCATAGAAACAAGTTGCCCTGGAGATACCCCAGCTTCTCTGATGAGCATTCACGCATGGAGCAGCTCTTTTGGAACCCTCCTGAGAATAATTCTCCTCTTTCTGTTGCCATCATTCTTCATGTCTTGCTCACAGAAGTTAATGTGGGTATAGCACAGTGAGTACTGCAGCTTTCATTCATCCCAAAGGCAATCATCTCTGTATTCTCTTTGAGTAAATCCCCAGGGATGCATAAGTTCACCATAATTTGCATTTACTCATGAACAGCATCCCTGTAGGGTTATTGAAATTGCATGTTATATTATTTGAGTCATCATAGCTCTAGCTGAAGGCCACAAAACTCAAAAGGTTGCTTGATACTGGCTCTTGGCCTTCCTTCCTTGCATCAGATTTTGCTGTTAAATATATAAAGCGCAAGAACTTTTGGCTACAAATGAATTACACTTCTCCTGCTCAGATATAATTAAGAACAGGATCTGACCCATACCTTTTATTGTCATTTCCTCCATGTGCAAGTAACCTTTTGGACAGGAAAATTCATGTATGTGAAATATAAACTCCTCTCTGAGGCTTTGTTTTTATTTTCAGCGTGAGTACCCAGGCTGCACTGATTCAATTTGAGCACATGACTGCAGGATGTTTTATATCAAGTCTATGGTAATCCTGGAGTAAATATAGTTGTAGCAGGATCAGGTTTTGAAGAATGTCAGTCTCCATGCAAGGAGTGAGAAAACAGGCATGTTTGTATGGTCTAAAGCAACAAGTGTAGCTGATGAATCTGCATACTGAGTGCTCCCCCTGTGCCCACTGATGACAAAAAAAATCACTGACAGAAATCAAGCTGGATCTTTTTTCACCTCAGAAAATTAAAAGGAAAATAATGAGCCTGCTGACAGATAACCTGTGAAGAATGAGAATAGTGAAGCACAGCATATAAATTATTCAATATAAACTGTTCACCCTGCTCTTCCAGCAGGCACTGTCTTCTACTCCAACCCTTTTTTTTTTTCTCTGCCTGCATCTGCCTGAAGGCCTGACTGGACAATGGTGCAACCGACCCCACTGAAACATTTTCCATCCACCGTGCTTGTTGCATTCATGGTTTAATATTCAGCATATTCACAGTTCAGCATTTTTTGTGCTTGTCTGTGTCTACAAGGGCAAGATGCTGAGAAATGGGGAAAATAGAAGAGCACAACTACAGGGAGTAGGGGGTGGTATGGAGCAGGGTCACCTGTGTCAAGATGCAGTTGTCAAAAACTCGTGGAGCCTGATCAAGCAGTACATTTTAACCCATATATGTGTCCCAAAAACCTCAGGGGGATAACCTGTGTGATTATGTTTTTTCATACAATTAAGAGTGTATTGGATTTTTAAGCCTCTTTTTAATCCAATAAAGAAAAAAATAAAAGCTTTGGTAAATCTTTGCATTAGAAAAAATCCTGCAACCTAGCAGTTTTTCTGAAAAAGCTCTTTGCAGTGACTGATGCTTATGTTTTTTAAGTGTTGCCTGAAGGCCATTATTCATCAGCACAGAGTTCAGCACAGTCAAGTGAGAGACTCGCAGTTTGGAATTGTTTCTAAAAAACCTTGCATGGTCATCTCTTCCCTTGTCCACTTAAACCCCAGTCATCTCTCTGTTGCTGCCTGTCCTTGCCTACATGCCCTTATCAGCCACGCATGATGTGAAACTGTGTATGAACTGATAACAAACCTGGGTGTGTGTCTGTTCAGCAGCATCACTTAAATTAGCTACTTTGGCCGTTAGACTTCTGTTTATCTTCCAGGTACAGATACTTCAGTGGTCTCGGTGCACCTAATGCTGCAATTTCATGGTTTGTGCCTACAGATAATTTGCTTTTACATCTCCCTGTGAAGCCACGGAGCCCTAGGTTCGCATGTTACAAGACGAATTCTGCCTTGAATGTGATTAATACTTGCACCAGGAGAGATACCAGTATACACTACAATTGTGAAAGTGACAGATTGCTTTGTGATGAACAAAGAACTTACCTCCAAACTGTTAGTTGCACCAGGTGTATTTGAGATCACTACAAGTGGGTTTGTTTGTTTTGGGGGGTTTTGTTTTTAATCTCAGAGGTTCTAAATCTCTGAATAAACCCAAAGTGGCCATATTGATTTCTCCAGTGTTACAATTTCAGAAAAAGATTTCTCAGACTATTTCCCTGTTTCCAGGCAACCTTGCAGAGGAGAAAGATAAATTGAACATTGTGCTAACAGGTTGACATAAAACTTTGACATCTATTTTTAACAAATGTGAATCTAAAATACTGCGCCAAACACCTTCATTCAAAATCTGTGCTCTCAGCTACTATAATGCCTCTAATTTATTTCTTTTCATTTTTGCCTGATACACGCAATCCACAGAAAGCAATCCAGATCTTCAGTTATTTGCAGAGTGATATGGGCAGGCATTGTGCTTGTTAAAAAAATACCTCTGACAGCTTCTTCCCCAAGCTGAGAATTATCTGAGCTAAAAAGACAAATTGACTGTGGACCAGAAGATAGCTAAGAGAAAGCATGTCTGGAGAGGACAGAAATACTGAAATATTTTTTTTTTCTCTTTTACAGACACTCTGGAACTCAGTGTCTACACAAGTGTGATCAGTCATGGGTAGAGATAGGAGAACAACTCTAAGTCCATTGTCAAGATCAAACAAAAGTCCTGCTTCCCTCCAAGACAGAACAAACATCGGTAGGTGGTTCACTACACACACATGATTGAGACTCAAAGAGCTTGTTTGTGGATAACTGATAGCAGCCTAGATGCCACTTCTTGACCTGTCTGAGGGGCCAGGCAGGGAAAAATGAGGATCAGAATCCTTAGTTGTGGCTAAGCTTCTCTGAGTTTTGTGACAACTAGAACATTGTCCTATATGAAACTACTAGCTAGTAGAGTATACTATCCTATTTTAAAAACACAATAACGAAACATAATACAATATTTTATTCTGCTATTTGATTCAAAAGGGTCAGCAGAATAAAATATTGTATTATATACAATACTACATACGGTACCTTAGTGTGGGTCTGTGGAGCAAGCACTTCAGCACAGGTAATCACTACCAAAGCCAGTGAGTCTGATTCTCTTTCTTCTATACTGAAAGCAAAATTCCCATGAAGTAAAAATAATTAGCACCCAGTGAAATTTTGTATCTTCTCTATGCTGATTTACGTAACTTTTAAGTCTTGCTAGGGAGCAGTAAGATAAACACTGAATGCAAATGAGCTAATAAGAGTTCTGCTTGGGATCAGGAGTCAATGAAGATAAACTTCACAAAATTGCTAATCTGTTTCTCTTAATGTCTGATATATTTTCTCCCTGGTTTTGGTTTGTTGTAGTAAAATCCCTGGACTTCTCAGTGTTTCAGTATCTTACCTTTGCTTCAGATGTGTTATCAGAACACATTTGGCCTGATGAAAAGCAATTGTGCCCTATTATATATGTCATGTTTGGGTAAACATTAGCTACAGGGCCTACATGGTGAAAAATACTTCAGAAAGTAAGGAGATCTTGTTTTTGAATTGCTGTGTGCTCTGATCAATGACACTGCATGGTGTACAGGTATCCTCTTCCCTCTCCTGATGCAGTTCACAGCTGCAGGTCCTGACACTCAGATGGGTCTCTCCTTCTAATGTGCATGGGTTCTCAATTCACCCAGATCCCTCAGCTGGTGGTAGTTGACATTGCTTCTGGGATCCCATCACTGTTAATATGTTTTAATTGAGAATTACTTTTTTTTTTCCACCACCTCCTTTGTTGTGTGTTCATCAGTAGTTTGTTCATGGTATCAGAGTTTTACATCTTGATCTTTGTCTTATCTTTCCTTCTATTTCATAGAAAGTGATTTAAAGTAATTGCTTCCAAGTAACAATTGAGAGAATGTATAATATGGCCATCATTAAAAGGAACGTGTTCTTCATTATTACAAGAGGAAAACACAGAGCTATCTTTTAGTCGTGGAGAATTTAAACCACTTAAAATAAGGGTCAGTTTGGTGGCTATGGAAACTGTAACTATTCTCCTCTCTAATAAAAGGGATGAACAGGCTGTCAAGTTGTCTGGGTAACTGCATTCTACTTCACCAATGAAGACAGAACTGTAAGCCAGATGTGGGGGCATGTACTTTGGCAAAGTCTCTTCAAAGGATATACTATCTAACAAGACAAGAGCAGCAACACTTGATATTATTTAAGAGTACTGTTCTTATAATGATCAGTACATGAATTCAGGAATGAGCACTCTTGCTCAAGTGGTAGGGCAGTATGAGCATCTGGTGTCCATGACTTATTTGGATGTGTGCTACAGAAAGGGGTTTCAATAATCGTAGCAGAAGATTGTAAGTCATTTACAAAAAGCTGTGCTTCATGTGAACATGGAAGTATGGGGTAGCATATTTATGCCTTACATTAAATGAAAAATTAGTATCATGTTTGTTCACAGGTCAAAATAGAAACCATTAACAATCTGTTAACTGTTTCTAATACTGGGGAAAGATTTTACATTTTTTCTGTAAAATTGTAAAAGCTTTTCAAAACATTTTAAATGTGTAATAATTCTGTTTCAGTAGTATCATTTTAATTTTCAAAACATAAAAATAACTTGTGATGAGTTGGAAGTGCAATAAGCTTTATTATCTAATGTTAGTGCTCCCATGGACAAGCATGCAGTGTCTTTAACATGCAAAGCACAGCCATAAGACAATAACAGAGAAAGTGCAACGGCAAGAGACACCTTTCCAGTCTGTGAGAATTCCTCTTCCCACATTTGGTAGTAACTCATATATACAGGTAAGTAGAACTCAAGACCTCCCAACTCTTAGGTTTTGATTTTAAAATATGTAACCTCACTTTAGATAGCTATGTGTTCAGTCCAGAATTAAATACTTACTTGTGTTAGCCCTCTGATTCATGGGTCATTCATATTTCCTTTTTAATGCCAGTGGAAGTTACGCACCACTGTAAGAGTCAAAGTGCATAGCAAGTTCAGTATCCCAGTGGTACCCAGGATAGGTGTGACCCAATTAGTCTGGACTGCTAGATGGCCTGTGTCTCACTCCTTAGCAACATTTCATTAAGACAGACTTCTTCATTTTGGAAAAGTGTCAGGTTGCAATAATGCTTCATCTACCGTAAAGATGCTTCAGGTGGGTCTGCTTCAAATAATCAGTTTGAGGTAAGTAAGAAAATTGGGTTTTTTCTTGCACTAACTGTCAGGAGTAGACAGGCCAGTGGGTGGCAGAGCAGGACATCAAAGGGCAGAAATCGAGTTGCAGTGGTGAAGAATGAGGGAGCTCAGGCTGAGGGAGAAGGTCTTACATGAAACATGATGCTTAAATGCATCTGTGTGTCCGGGATTCAGAGAAAATGGTACTTTGCACTGAACATCCAGGTTGTTTCTTTCTTGTTCTAAGATGGCTGCCTAATGTTTACGTAAAGTAGATTTTTTAAAATATAACTCATGGTTTTAAGAGAATTTTCTTCTTTCCATGGTTTACCTGCTTAATGTAACAAAGAGACAGGCCTAATAGCAGGTTTTCTGACAATCTAAGGCAGAAACATATCGTGGGATATTGCTTAGGGCTTCTGACAAGTTGTTCTATTCAGCACAGCGTGAAGACCTCTCTCCAGGACACTGTGCAGAGAGTCTTGGGCTTTCTTCTGCTGAGTACAGTGGATTAAAGGTTTTCACAAATATTGTCATATTGTCACTTGAGCCTTAGATGATAAATTAAGTACTGATTTCAATGAAATAAATTCAATTTTTGTGTTAAACTCTGAAAATACTAGTTTTTGGACACTCTCACCTATATATCTACAAAAGGATTTTTTTTGGAAAAAAATTTAGTGGAAATCTGTGGTTTTCACCAGTTTAAAAAAAAAAAAAAAAACCACACAAACAGACAAACAAACAAAAAACCTGCTCTAGCTTCCAACGTTAAAATATAAGCATTTCTTGCATATGTTTACCGCAGCCAACAGACTTTCTTCACGTCCCAAATTCCATGGAAAATATTACCTTGAGTCATAGTTCGTATTTTCTTTCTTTCTCTTGGTTAAAGACTTTAATTGTTCTTACTACTATTTCCTACCCTGAAATACATGATACTTGGCAGTGTGTTTAGTAGCAGAAAGGAAGAAGTTCAGTAGAAAGACTGAACTGGATGCATGTGGCATTCTGAAATGCTGTTTAAGGAAGTGAGAAAAAGCACCTTTACTTCCACAATTAAGATCATTTAACAGAGAAGTCTGTTCTGGTTTGGACTTGAGGAAAATCAGTACTTGAGGAAGTAACAGAGCTACCTTTCTGTATGGTGAACTGACATTGTCTTTCACTCTTCTGTGCAAAAAGTAAAGAGCAGTATCATTACCTTACCCTATACCTCTATACAGTTGCAGTACAAAGGGTGCAGCACTCAAAACAAGACTGTCCTGGTGGAAGTGGAAAATGCTACAAAAATTTCATTTGTCAACATAGATCATCAGTGAAAGCATGTCTTAGTAAGACGATTTCAGTAATGCTAAGTGAACCTTACCCAAGATTTGTTTCTCAAGGTTGTCTCCAAACAAGGAGGATACTGGTTGTTTAATTTCCGGTGTCAGAACATGACCATTTCCAGTAATCTGTGCACTGAGAAATCCACTTATAGAGATCATTGTGAGTAAAACACACAAGTGTTCTTGGAAAGCAGCTGTGCCATGCAAGTATTTATCCTATGTATTTAGGTTGAACTGTAATAGGAATTTCTAGTATCTCCAAAGTTCTTTTGAGGAATCATTATGAAATATGGAAACAGATTTTTCTGGTTTGAGTTAAACAAGAATTATATATCAGGATATAGGATATAGGAACCAGATAATAAGATTTAAAAATCTTTTAATTAAAAAAAAGATAATAAGAAAAAAAAATCTGTAGAACATCACATACTATATAATATCATATTTATTGTATTAATTTTCTGAAGGAAGACTGGATTATATGACCTTGTCAGTTGCCCACTGTTGGACATGCAATGACAGCGTTGAGAGCAGAATTGCTGTGGAAGATCCTGAAGAGAACAATGCATATTGATGATGAGAAAAGGGGACAGTTTAAAAAGCATATATTGATATTGTTGCCTAGGCAGAAGTCTCATTGTCATTACGACTGACAAATCAAGTGCACTATGCTATGGGTGATTCATATCCAGAGGAAGAATGCAGTTTTAGCAGGAGCAACAAAGTTTCTATTTTGAAACCAATAATTCCCAATTTGTGCAGCTATAGTTGGAGATATCTAACTAATACTGCTACCTGGATCCTACTAAACCAAAATTCCCATGTTTTTCACTTTAAAGAAGTACAGTTAATGAAGCAAGACTTTTATCTTTGATGTTTCATTTAAGATTCTTCAAACTCCTATGAGAAGGGAGGCACAATTTATTGGTTAAAAACCTACATGGTCTGATCTGCAGTTCAGCTAAAGAAATTTATGCTGCCAGCTTTCAGACTCTTAACACAGTTAGCATATCTTACAATGAAGCATATAAAGAAAGAAGGAGTGCTACCTGAAGCCAGAAAACAACAATACTATCTCAAAATACATGTTATTTAGGAGTGCAATCACATTGAAAGATTGACATAATATAAATGTTCCCCTCTAGTATTCAGTGACTTAAAAATTATTTGTATATCATCAGCTGCTACTGCCAATGGCAAAAATATGTTGTCATGACATTTCAGTTATGTTTTTTCTATCTTACTGCCTTTTGGCCATTTAAAAACCCTCAAAAAATAAAGAAAAACAAGCTCTGGACCATAGTAGCATGCTACACTTCATAAATGTTGCCATTTTCAGAGACACGGAATTACTTGTATCATTTGTTGTTCCAGAATGTGTAGAATCTGAGCAGAACATTTCAATTACTATCTGAGTCCTTTGGTCTCCAGTTTGTCGTATTTCCAGTTTGTAGTATTTCCAGTTGTTAATATATCCAGTTTATCAAGACTGGAGATGCTCGTACAAGAATTCTATAGATTATACATTGGAAAATTTAAACATTTTGTATTTAGTGCACCAAATTACTGTGGAAGGCTGCCTATGATTTGCTTTAATTCTAGGTTATGAAAGCCAAGATATCACACACACACACACCCCCCCACACCCCCACACACCCACACACCCCAATTCCTATTGCATTCTTGTGTGTACTTTTCATGTTTCTGAGCTGACAAGCATTTTAACCTCTGTTTTGCTAATTGAAGAAAGAGTCTCTTTCCAAAAGCAGAACAATAGCAGCTATAAACAGTCTAAAATCCAGCTTCAATTTTAACTCTTAATAACCAGCACATAAAGCTCTTAATTTAACCTTTTCTGTCTCTGTCGTCTGAAATGCAGCAGATAAACAGAACTGCCTTTATATTATGTTTCAGGAAACTTGCAGTAATTTTCCCCAAGGCTGTTGGCTAGCCAATCAGGAATATTAAAAAACAAACTGCTGTGCGACACTAGAGAACAGATTCAATAATTTTTGTCACCTAACAGTCTGCAGCTAAAGTCTACTGCTGAGATTCCGCTGAAGAATTTGCAGAAAGTTGTTGCTTGGATCTGGGCATCAAAATTAAAAGGGGCAGCCCTGGAGAGAGCAATTCACCATTTTGGTAGCTGTTTCAACAGCTGGGTTTACTTTGTCACACCAGGCCTAGTTTATATCTACAGTAGTACGTAAAATTGACCATTCTCTGGCATTGAGAACAGGCATGACTTGCCTTAAATTCTTATACCTGAGCTCTTTCATGCTCTGGAGTAGTTTATCTTCATCTGTGGGACCCCTTTAGAGAAGTTAATATGCTATGGCTATTTCAAGGCATGCCAAAATATTGCTTTGGAAAGGACTAACCGGTGGCAGACAGCTCATGCCAATACCTAGACAGATCTGCCCCAGCCTTGTTCTGTGTACAAAATTTAGCACAGCTTTTTCATTCTGGTCCCACTCTATATGTGGAAATAATATATAGAGTGGTTGCAGCATAAGATGGTGCATATATTATAGTGTTCCTTTTATTTTCTTTTGCTTTTTTTTCTTCAGGTGTAAGCTAAAAGACTAAGTGTAAAAAGGAGCAATGCCTACTAATATTTCAATTTCTAATCTTTATAGTCAGACTGAATATCACAAAAATGACAATGAAAGCTTCTCAAAACATTTCCCCAGGGTAGGAGCTGCTTGGTTTTAAAAAGCAAGAGTGGATATATTCTCCTATTAAAAAACTCAAGGCAAACTTGCACAGTTTTGATATATTAAATCATAATCTTGTGAACATGCAGAATATTTCAGATGGGTATATGGGGTTCTGTGTAAATTCCAGCCCTCTGACAGTGGACATATTTCCCTCACCTTTAGGGAAATAGTCCCTAAATATGCAAGACTAAAATACTGAGAAGAGAACAGAACAGAACAGAATAGAATAGAATAGAATAGAATAGAATAGAATAGAATAGAATAGAATAGAATAGAATAGAATATTTCAGTTGGAATGGGCCCAATACAATCATCTAGTCCCACTATGAACCAATTCAAGGCTGTATGCAAATTAGGAAGAGCCATGTGCAAATGTCTTATAAACACTGACAGGTTTGGGATGTTGATCACATCCTAAGGAGGACTGTTCCAATGTTTGACAACCCTCTTGATAAAGAAACGTTTCCTGATGTCCAGTCTGAACCTCCTCTGATGCAGCTTTGAACCATTGCCTTTCCATGTTGCTGGATGCCAGTAGCAGACCAGCACTCCCTCTCCAGGTCCCCCCTAATGAAGTTGTACAGGACAATGAGGTCACTCCTCAGCCTCCTCCTCTCCAAACCAGACAAACCCAGAGCCCTCAGCCGATCCTCACAGGATTTGCCTTCCAGCCCTTCCACCAGCTCTGCTGTCCTCCTCTGGACCATTCAAGGACCTTCCCGCCCTTCTCAACCTGCGGGGCCCAGCGCTGCCCACAGGACTCAGGGCGAGGCAGCACCGCGGCTGAACCCAGCAGGATGATCCCAACCACAGCTGGTGCTGCTGTGTCTGGTGCAGCCTGGGATGGGGTTTGCCCTCCTGGCTGCCCGGGCACACACTGCTGACTCACCCTGAGCTGCTGCCGACCAGCACCCCCAGATCCCTTTCTCCAGGGCTGCTCTACACACACAGCTCTCCCAGCTTACACTTGTGCCCAGCTTTACTGCATCCCAGGGGCAGAACCTGTATTTGTTCTTGTTAAATTTCATGCCGCTGATAGTTAGCCAGTGCTCCAACATATTCAGATCCCTCTGCAAGGCTCTTGTGCCTTGAGAGAGTCAGCAGCACCTCTCAGTTTGGTATCATCAGCACATTTGCTAATGGTGCATTTAACTCCTGCATCCAGATCATTGGTAAATTTGTTGACCAGAACTGGTCCTACAATGAATTCCTGAGGAATACCACAGGTGATTGCTCACCAGGCAGATGTAGCCCCACACACTAAAACCCCTTAAGTTCTGACATCCAGCCAGAACTTCATCCAAGTACACTGTGAGCCTGATCATCTCACAGCTAGACAATTTGTCCAGAAGATGCTGTGAGAGACAGTGTGGAGGCAGATAAGCCTGCCAGGCCTCTGCCCTGTAGGGTTGTCCCTTGAAAGGAATGTGATAAGCTCACCTCAACCCTCCCTGGAAGAAGTAACCCTTAGATGAGACAGTTCTCTCTCCAGTCAGGGCAAAACACCCACAATGCTCTGATATGTAGATCCTTTCCAACCCATTGTTTTTTCCCCTTTGGAACCACCCCTGCTTTCCCCCATAAATACTCCAGAGTTAACCCTGTTCAGTAGGGAGCTGTTGTCCCTGGCCACCCTTCACAGGGTGCTGGACAATAAAGGCTACCCTGTGGAATCACTACACGGCACTCTGTCCCTAAGTTGGCCTGGGATCATCTCACAAGGCAGAGCTGAAATCACTGCTGAGAGATGAATCATTGGCAGTCCCTGGGTGTGCCATGCTGAGACTGCCCAGCAGCTGGGGTCTGCCTGAGACCCCTGGAAGGTTGCCTCTAGCAATGTCTCTCTCTGGGAAGATTGCAGCATTCTGAGTCAGACCACAGACTCTACGGTTATCCACAGGATGGTGTCTAAGGCTTTACAGTGATCTGGAAAAACTACATCCACTAATTATGAGGAAACACAATCAAATCATCTAAAAGCTTAGGAATGTGTGACAGCATTGAACTGACTTTTCAAAGTTTTCTGAATTAGCAAAAACAAAGAAACCCTCATGAATTTATTACTTATGTTTTGTTAGGGTTTATTTCTGATGTTGTGCTGCATGGAGAGTCTGGCAGTATTTTTACCCAGGTGCCTAGCTGTCATGTAGTTCTTTCTCCAGGAGCTATTACTATCTGACTGTCCTTTCTTGATTGTCTTCTGTATTACTGACCAAACAGATGCTCTCAGAGCAACAGATCAACACTCAGAGCAAGATTTTTTTGTTGGTGTTGGTGATGAGAGGGGACATTGTCTATACATGTATCATTCAAAAATGGACAGGAGTTGATTTGATCTCAAACATTAACTAAGACACTGTGATAACTGCCAAGAAACAATATATTTCTGTTGGAAATAAGTCTTCACCCATGACATATAGAAATGGCTTTCTTAGCAGTGGACTTCTTTCACTGACATTTTTCTCCATACTTCCTTCTAATTTCTGACCAAGCTGTCAGAAACCTGCAGATTTCTTTCATATTTTCCCTTCAGATAAAATTCCTGTTCTCCTACATACTCCTCAAAATAAATTCCCTGAGTAAAAGTAGGAGGTGATTAAGATACTGATGAAAATATGGCTTCAAAGTATAAATAGAAGCTTTTGTTAGGCTGCTCTGATCAACACATTAGAAACTTCTGGCAATATAAATTTCAATAACATATCATAACGTCTGGTATATTACATTATATTTAAAAGAGACATCATTCTCCACATGAAGCAGTTTCATAAAATAAATTCAAAGCATTTTTCAATGCTTTTGGGATCTGCTCCAGAGTCCCATTGCAAGGATTATGCTAAATAGGCCCAATAAAACTCTGGGAAAGAGAATCCAAGATTTAGAATAGTGTTGATATAGAAGGTAATAGTAGCCCTGTATCACTGATTAAAGAAATTATGCATGCAGTTAAAACAAGGCATTCCTTAACTTTTTTCTGTTGCTGATGTGTTTTCCACCTTTGCTAGGGTTTGTCTAACAAAAGCTGGTAAATGTTTGAAATATTGCTCTTTTACTAGGTTCTCCACAGCTTTCTCTTTTTAACTTAGGTTCTTTTGATACCTGGATCCTCTCCTATGAGATACGCCACATGCCTGGAGAGGAAAAGCTACATGACAGCTCTGGCCCAGCACTTTCTAATGGAGCCAGTGTGGCACAGCTCCTGGTAGACTTTTCATGGCTGCAGGGCAGTGTGCTGCAGTTCTCTGTTGCCCTGTGTAATCAAGCTGCCCTATTGACACCTATTGCATTTGCATTATTCACAGTACAGGAAAGACAATGTGACCCTGTGAGTACCAGGACGACTCTGGTCAAGGCCATCTGTCTGCAGCTTTCACAAAATTAGATTGTATTTGTGTGGGGTACAAGGAACCTTGTCAATCAAAAAAGGCAAGGCTCTCAAGTGAGGTCAGAATGTGTGATGGGTGATGGCTCTAGCTTCAGTAGTACAAGACATTGAACTGAAGATACAGAAAATGGAGAAAGAGGGACATACACTGTTTTGGAGTACTTGTTTAGAGCAAGGCAAAAGACTGTGGGTTAAGGCTGGGGGGTCTGAGAGTAAAGCTCAATTTGGGAAGATGTTGCATAACCAGCTAGGGCTGATAGGTAGTGTTTGCTTTTTTTCACAAGTACCTGTGCAAGTTACATGGCTTAGCATCGACTTTTGCTTGTCAGCAAGGAGGCAGCTCTAGAAAGGATTTTTCATCTGTGAGGTTTTGTCTAACCTTCTTGCTGTTGGCATAATGCAAGTCCGGAGAAGAGATGATGAGCCCTGCAGCATGAAGTCCTGTAAAACCACAGTTATTTTATAAGAAAGTTGTTTGTGAAATGCAAAAATAGAACAGGGATATTACACTCAGAAGGTAATGCTGTATTATTTAATCTCTATGGATATGCCTTCATGCTCTACATACATTTTCAGTAGAAAGTGCAATTTGTACTATGTAGAGCAGAAGCACTTGTAATGAAAGCAAATTATTTGTATGGCTTTCATCTCTCTATAACATTAGACCTTTCTTGAACTTACATAACCTTACTCTTCTGAATTGCTTTCTGTCCAGCAGGGTTTTTCCATAGCAGATCTCACATGATTTTTTTTTTTTTTTTTTTGATGTGTACAAAGAATTTTGTTTTTATGATAATATCTCTTGAAGGTGAAGCACACACAGTGCTGAGGTTTTTTCCCCATTTAGCTGTGTTTTTTAGCCATTAATAAAATGTAAGGGAATGCATGAAATTGGTAGGTCTTTAAGGAATAAATTGCTCACCCAGTGAACATCTTAGTCCTTGCATAGGTCTAGTAAATAATGATTTACAATATGAGTTGTTGGTTGTGGTTGCAATTATATGCAGAAGAAAACTCCTTGTAGAATATTATGGAGAAACATCCAGGCTGTAACTCCATAAATAATTTTAAGCAATTGAGCCAAAATACCTAGCCAAGAGATGAGCAAATGTGCATCCCTACCAGTTGGTCACTCTAGACTTGGAAAAGGTAAAACTTGCCCAAAATACAAAGTTAAATGTTGATAAGACACAGCCATAGTTACTGTTGCCATGGTTAAGCCTCATGGCAAAGGTTTACAAGGCCTTCTCACCTCATGGCATGCTGTGTCAGGATGGCCAGACAGCTGCTACAACTCTTGGGATGCTGCCAACCAGCCTCTGCCACTTTGGTCTGTATCACCCATCTTGTGAAATGACCTGCTGCCTGGTGTTGATATCATTAGGGCAAAAATCCTACCATCCTCAGAAGTTCCCCATGATAGTTGACCATGTGTTTCACCTTCTGTTAGTATTTTTTGTGCATCTTCTGTGATTTACAAAACTATTTCCAACAGCAGTTTGCAGTTACCCATGCCAGTGTGCCAAGTTAGAACAGGACTAAAAAACAAGAACAGACCTCATCTAGTCTTCAAGGATGAAAAGACACAGATCAGGCTTTAGTTACCAAGGTAGTTACTTAACCCCTGCTTTGTGAGCTGGGTGGATGGGGACAGAGCCTAGTGTGCTAGCAGAGATCCATGTGAACTAGCCAAGAACTTTTAACCAGCTTGAGAAGTATATTGAAAAAGCTGTTTTGTCTTCCAGTGTTTCCAGCATGGTGCATTGGAAGCTGGATATCCAGGATGATTTGTAGACAGTCTGCTCAGTTCTCTGCACTGCCCTTCCCATGACTTCCTATGGGAAGGTGGGGTGGAAGCATGTTGTGGCTTCACTGTAGTACTCCCCCACTCCCTGATACATGCACAAACTTTTTTTACTGGGCTGTATTCTAGACTTGTGTCTTTGTAATTTTGGTTTTCTGGCCTTCCAGGGGGAAAAAAAAAAAAAAAAAAAAAAAAAAAAAAAAAAAAAAAAAAAAAAAAAAAAAAAAAAGTGGAGGGTCTAAGGTGTTGCAAAGTTGTGTAATCCTTTTGTGTTTTTAAGAGAGTATTCTTACCAGCTAGTTGTTTTGTTGGGGGGTTCTTTCTGGAGTCAACAGTCTCTGTCAATATTATGTGAATATACTTCTCTTCTGACATGTTTGTCTTCAAAACACAACCTTGCTACAAGGCAAGGCAGATGCAAAGACACATTAATCAATCAGGCCAGTTTTAAAAGCCAGTGTTCCTAAACTTTAATTTATTTGGGACTGCCTTCTGGCTACTCTGGAGACTGAGCACTACATAACAGAATTAATTTGTAGCACAGCACCTTTTATTTAATGGTATACTTCAATGAAATGTTTGTTAGCAAGCCATATGTAAATGGCTTGCTTCTTTAGATGTGAGTGAAAAGCTGAGAATTTTATGAGGAGAATTCAGCTGCATAGTATGATGGAGTTTCCCTATTTAGATCATGGAATCGCAGAATATCAGGTTTGGAGGGGGCTTCAAGGTCCCGCTTTTGGCAAAGCTTGCAGTCTAGATAAGATAGCCCAGCAACTTGCCCAGCTGAAAACTATTCAGTGTTGGGAAATCCAACACTTCCCTGGGGAGATTATGTCAATGGCTGACTGTTCTCATGGTAAAAATTTTTCCACTTGTGTCATGTATTAAAATCTCCCCAGAAGTAACTTGTACATTTTACGCTTTGCCTGTTCTTGTAAAAAGATGAGTCTCCATTTTCTTTGTAGCCAATGCTTGAAATATTGGAACATCCCTAATCCTGATGCATCTCTGGGAATTGATAGAACTGCAGTATCTCTTTTATGACTAATTATAAACATGTCAGAAAAGAAGGGATCTTCTTCTCTTTCAATATTAGCATATGAGATTGAGTAGGCAACATTGCAAGGCAACTTTGGTTTTTGTAATCACATCACACTTACTTAAAATTTTCCAGTCTCTCTCTCTCTCTCTTTTTTTTTTTTTTTTTTTTTTTTTTTTTTTTTTTTTTTTTCCCCTCAGCATTCTGGGTGTAAAATAAGTTTACCCAACATCTTGCATGACAAAACAGATACTCCATTATAATATGTTTTTCTACATTCTTATTGCCACAAACACTGTTCCCAGTTTGGTGGTTACTATGGTCACCATCTTCTCTCTTAAAGGCAAGGAAAAGTTAATAAGAGAATACATCACTCAATATCCTCTGTCTGATAACTCTGCAGTATGTGGGATAATGGCTGAGGAAGCAAGACATGGGACAGTGATGAATACAGCAAGAATTCTTGGAAGAGAGGGATTGCAAAGGCAGGAGTTCTGGTCCTGTCTTGTGCAATAACGTGCTACATTTGTCAGCATTCATGTTGAACCAATGCTGTCTGCATAGTTGCTGACATACTTCTCATCTTGAGCTTGCATAGAGAGAAAACTTGCCTCTTGAACTACTGTGGGAGTAAGAAAAATGTATCTGTCTGCATTAACTGTGCATCTTAAAATAAGCTGATCACCTCTTTGATGATGGTATAGGATATTGTTTCCAGGAGGAAGAAAATACTTTAAAACTGAAGATCTGTGATATGAGGAAATGCAAACAACTCTGAAGGAGCGCCAATGTACTATCACTTTTCTGAAAAAAACAATAGTTGAGGAAATTCACCATCATTCTAATTGAAGGAGACTGTTTTTCCTCAGAGCAGCTGCACTATATGGACTTACAGATCAAAGAATATCCATATTCTATAGTTTAAAATGCAACCAGTTTCACTCATTATGAAAACTGAGCTTACATGAACAGGAAAAAAACTGTATTTTCTCTCAAATATTTCACTTTTTGCTATGAAATTGTGCTGAAAAATCACAGTGAACAATACTTGAACCTATGTAAAATGCCCCTACTAACAATTTTTTTAAAACTGTACCTCATGTTTTCCTGTATTTACATATTTAAGTGCTACTCATCTTAAAAAAAAAAAAAAAAAAAAAAAAAAAAAAAAAAAAAAAAAAAAAAAAAAAAAAGTGCTAAATACTAGCACACAGCCCATACTATTCTGCTTCAGGTGTGACAATTAAAGGGCCAGAATTAAAGCATTTACTTATTTTGATAGGAGTGTTAACTATCAACGTAGAATACACAACATAAGAAACAGGAACAGCATTTGTCTGAGTAACTTATTCCTTCTGAAATATTCATCTAGAAAAAAAATTAAACAATAAGTCAGAAGAGTATATAAATTGCTTAAATGTAAATTTACTCAGCCTCAGTCTCTTTTACTTTTAGAAACAAGTTTGACACAATAATTGAATATTCACACTCCAAAGCAAGCACTTTTGAAGAGAGTTGAGTAATGCATGTCAATGAACAGTAATAGGATTCAAAGCATTTTCTCTGACATGAATTTATAATCCTGCCATCTTAACAGCAGAGTTAGGTACAGAGACATGTTACAGTGTGTTAATTTGGTTTATATTGTGTTTCATTTTTATATTGGGTTTATAATGTTTTCTTCCCTGTCCCCCTTGGAAACTGTATCACGTGGTTTGTCCCTGCTCGGCCACGCCCATCCTCCCACACTGGAATGTAACCCAGCTCTGTTCCACTCCCACCTTCTCCCTGACTGGGCAGTGACTTGTCCTGGCCACTAGCCCCGTCCCCCCAGGAAAAAGCCCGGGACGGCCAGGGACTTGGGCTCTCTGGGACCGGACGGGGATGGGAATGGAGCTAAATACTGAGCTCAGGCTGGTGGGGACAGGACCCCTAAGAATAAAGCTGTGATATCCCCTCAGACAGAGAGCAGGCTCTGTGCCTTTTGCCATCAACGGTCATCTGGGTCTCTCAAAAGAACCACCACAGAAACAGAGTTGTACCTTAGAATTCATAAGATACAAACTGAATGGTGAGAAATCAGATAACTTTCATCTGCAGGAGAGAGGCCTGAAAATGAAGAAGAGTATAAAGCTGCCTGGTGCCTTTCTTGAAGAGATGCGTTAAGGCTGATGTTTGCATAGACCTCTTTGGACTTCAAAAGACAATGAGCTGAGGGTCGATGCTACACATTATTTTCTCAAAAGGCTCCTTCTGTTCAAGCAGCAAGAACTGTTTATTGTGAGCAGAGAGAAGGAGGCAGAGTAAGTAGAAAATACAGTAGGTCTGGATAGAAATAACTCTTTCTGAGTTGACAGAGTACTTTGAAGAATGTGATTAGGGGTAAAACTCCTAGGTTTTTTCATACTTCTCATTTTTTAATGCCTAGAAGTCAGAGCACTGTTTTTATAAAAGCGAAACCTCAGTCTCCAGTGAGGTTAACTCCATTCAAGTTAAATCACAGAATCTTACTAATGAAAGAATTTTCTGAATTCAAAGAATATAAAATAAATCAGCACATATATAAGAGTTTTCCAGTTTTACATTAGGCTTATTGATGAAATACTGTATTTACCAAATGTAACAGTTATAAAACAGTAATCCACTACTTCGTAGGGATCAATCTGCCTTTGCCCTTACATTTCCTTTCTACTCATTTGCTCTGGCTTCCACTCAGGAAAAAATGTTAAGACTTATTTTATGCACACATTTTCTTCAAATTAAATATTTATATAATGAAATTCATAGAAATACAGTATTTGAAAATTTAGCTACTTGTAAATTACACTCTTTAGGAAGAGTCCAAATGAGCAGATAATAGCAACAGATAATAACTGTCTAGATGATTTTTTTCTACTTTATTCTACTAAATAGTCATTTTATCCTGACAATACGTGGAATATTGTACCAATTTATTTTCAGTATGTAAAAGTATGACTGAAATAACCTGAATCGAAGCCTGTTTCATTTTGAACTAATACTTTTGTAGACTCTTGACTTAGATTTCTGACATAAATACTCAGAATGAAAGTATAAACTAAATAGTCTCGCAATAGTTGCCTCTTCATAATAGTCCACTGACTGTTTTCTGAGCTTTGTATCAACAGTACTGTAGAAATCGTTTTGGACTTATATTCACTTTTCACATATTTTTTGCACTTTAAGAGCAGCTGAACAGTGTTGGCATTATCTTCTCCTAATCCTGCACATCAAGTCAGAAAAGAAAATATTTACTCTGAATCTCCAAGATAAATCTTCACTCAAGAACATCTGGGACTTGTCCTAGACAGTCTGTCTGTGTACTGTGATTCCAGGTATACTTTTATCTGCATGTTACATCTACAGTGGGATCCATAGCTACCTTGCATAGCAGAGATCACTTGCTAAAAAATCTGAAGCTGTCTGACACATGCTCAGACAGCCTGTAGACTACTGTCAGATTTGGTCTTAAGAAAGATTATCTCTCTTGACACTGGCAGGACCTATGAGGAAGAGGAGCATTAGCTACACTGCTATGCTTTCCTTCGTGGGCATGTTTGAGATAGAAAATGCCTCCTTACCACACAACTGACTGGAGGGCAGGGCAGCAGCCTTCCTACTGAGGTAGACACTCTTATCCTTTCCCTCCTGAGATATTCAGGAGTGCCTTTTTATGAGGAAACACACAGGCCAGAATTTTCACTGGAGAATTCACTGACGTAGCAGTGATGCTCTTATGGCCAGCATTAACTGTAGGCGATCAAATGCATAATAATTTGCAAAATGCAAGTCTTGTTTCACTCTACTTTATGTCCTGAGCTACTAAACAAGAACTCATGTAGAGTTCCTTTAGAAAGAGGGAACAGTCTTTCATAAAAGGCATGCCTCAATTTGTCAAAAGTTCTTAGAAAACAGTAAGTGATCAGTGTATTTTTGCCTACCTGCATGAAAGAGCTGCATTTGGTACTATGTTTCCTAGTCTTTCAAACCTGTACAAGCACAGTGGGGTGGGGTTTTTCTTATCAAAAGAAGAACAAATTCAACAACAGGCTTTAAGCTGTGGGCTTTAAGCCATAACAATATTTGAAACATACCGTGGATTGTAAAAATAAAAAAGATAGTGCCTGTTCCTCCTGCAAACCTAAGTTTAAATCTCTCCCCAGGCTACCAACAAACACAAATATGTAGCTCTGATCCTTTTTTTCCTTTTTGCATACATCAAGAGCTATTGCAAACCAGCCTGAATTGGGACTTCTATTAAAGGCGCCAATGCTAGTGGGGAAGGGCAGTTTGAAAAGGGTAGGATGCAGCTGTAGTGAAATGCCCTGGGGATGGGAAGTAAGTGGTCAAATAGCATGAGAGTACTGAGGGAGTGATGTAGAAAGTAAGTGCGTGTTTTGTTCTTTCCATCATAAATATTTAGTCCTCATCATCAGGTAATGACCAGTTTCACAGTGTTTGTACTTTTTAATCCTTTAGTCAACATCTAAACCTGAACGTTCTGTGCTGACAGCATATACTGCAAATTTTTTTGATTTACAAAAATTATATAGAATTTCCTTTCCATTTCTGCCTCATAGTATTTAACTCCTGCAGACATGAAGTCATATGACCTTTCTGCATCTAGATACTAAAACAAACTTGTGAACAATTCACCTGAGAGCGGCAGTGTTTTACCTTGATTCCTTATATCCTGGGCTAACTGCAGGATTAGGACTTGTTTGTCCATCCAAAAGCTACATCTGCATCAAAGTATGTATTTGCTGTTTTACGAGTGACTGTAGAATACTAAATAAATAAGGAAGGAAGGAAATAAATAAATAAATAAATAAATTTTTAATATATATATATAAAAAGGAAAAAGCTGCTAGATGAATGGAGAATGTAAACCCGCTTCCCTCCAAATTATTATAATTTTGCAATTAGGGGCTTTCAGGCAAAGATATGGCAATAGGAGGAACTGTTCTTTACTAGGAATAGTAAAAACAAAACAACACAAAACCAAAAACAACAAACACACCCCCCCCCCCCCCCCCCCCCACCACACACACCCCCCCAAAAAAAAAACACCAAGGAAGCAAACAAAGATCCTGGAAAAAACCTGACAGGGCCAGGAATATGGCCTGGCACCCTGGTAGTCATGGTGTTGGAAGCAGTCCAAATAAGTCCTCCTGGAGTAACAGATGTGGTCCTGTGGAGTAGAGATGATCCTGTAGAAAGTCCAGTGGTGATGAGATGGGTTTGGTCTTCCTCCGGGAATCCAGTGGAAAAACCAGATACCTTGTGTCTTCCAGTCCCAGTTTTCATCTAGCCAACAACAGTTGGCTCCTCCCCTATTGTGTGGAGCATCTCACCATGGGATGATGGAATGTGTCATATCATTGGTGGGCCCTAAAGGCCCATTATCAGAAGATGTCCACCTGAGGATGGAGGGGTGGTGAAAGAGATAAGAAACACTGCCTCACTTGGTTTTAATGGCTGGGCCATTATCAGAAGGCATCCACCCCCTTCCCCCCTGGAGTTACAGGAGAAGGATAAAACATCTCCCAAAAAACAGCTTTCAACAGATAAAATAGAATACACATTTTTAGGTTACATAATCCAATACAGTAACTATGGGACCCAATACTCAAATCTCTTCAGACTCCCTTTCCCAACTATTAGAGTTAGGCCCCTGAAAGGCATTGGAATGGGAATCTGGAACCCATAAGAACAGAATAGTTCTAAAGAGAAGTAAATGTTATTTTGTAAGGTGAAAATGATTTTCAATGGAAAGTTTAGAGGGAAGTAAGAATAAGCAATTTTTAGCTATTTGCCTGCCACCAAAACTCTCTCAGAATCTTAGACTTGTCAGTGGGGAAGAGAATGAGCTCATTGACAGGGCTTTTCTTATTTCTTACCCACTTTGGTGAACTAAAAGATGCTGGAAATGAATTTCATTCTTTTATAGCATTAAGTTTCCTTGCAGGTAATCTCCACAAGGATGGTATGCAGTGGTGAAGGAGAGTAAAAGAGATCCTTAGATTCAGAAAGCAAAATGTCTTAATAAGACAGTGTAGTGGTTTTACGTTCACTAAATTTTGGTCTGTGGGAGAGAGACTAGGAGAAAAACAAAGCAGGCTCAACTTTAAAATTAACAAATAGTTTTATTAACATACACTAAAAGAATAGAAAAAAGATAGTTGGAAAAAAAAAAAAACCAAACTAAAACTGAATGAAACTTTAAAACCCTTTTCCCTCCCCTTATAAACTGTTCACTTTCTTACAAAATAACATAAAGAGACAAAACTTGTAATTTTCAGTCAGTTTCACTATCTGACAATAGTCTTTCATCAGTTCATTAGGGGAGGAGTATCTTCTAGAGTCATGGATCCCACTGACAACTTAGAACAGTTCTCTTGTGGGTTTTAAACTGTCACAAAAACAACTGCCCAGAGAAACCTGCCTTTGTGACTCCTCCCAGGAGCAGTTTCCCAAGCTGCTTATGGGTCATGGATCTTAGACTTTTGCATACTGAGGTGTCACCTTTTAAAGATTAATAACTCTAAAGCAAGGGATTTTTCACTTCAAGGTACAGAGATATCTTCTCACTTCTTCACTGGCGCAGGGGCTTCTCATCTTTATCTCTGTTCAAGCATCTTATAGGATATTACTCAGTTCATCACAAACACCTTTGCTCAAGTCTACACACAAATTAAAACAATCATCTTCCCAAATGCATGTCTTTCCCATGATTTAAAGGAATGATCTAAATATAGAGTTCATTTCCATGAATGAACTTCAACCCTCTGTCCAATAGTCTTTTCACTCTTGCTTTACTGACTTCATGCTGTTGTTCTCTATGTTCACTCTGTCCTTTCTTACTCTCTCAGAGAAGGGCCAAGCTCTGGAAGCTTCATGTTGCTAAGAAAGAGTTAAATCTGCTCGGAGTCTTTGTCTCTCTCTCTGTAGCTCATGGTGTTAGATGTTCAAGGCCCCATTGGTGAGGGAGGAAGAACTCACACAGAAACATCAGAGATCAGAGCACTCGGGCAGTCTGGAATCACAAAAAACCAGGCAGGATCATAAATGCCTTCTCAGCCCACCCCTCGGTGTAAATCGGGGTAACCTCGGCCCAAATGGTGCCCATAGCTCTTATCAGGGGCCCGGCAGAGATCTCTCCCTGCTCCAGAGAAGTCTGAAAAAAGTAGCTGTGGCAAAACAGCAACCTCTCCTTCCCTTCCCCTTCACCCAGGAGCCGATGGAATCCGGCCAGGCCTCAGGCCAGCTCCCCCCCAAAAGGGGGAAGCAGCAGGCCCAGCTCAATGTTACCTGTCTCACTCTGGCCAAAGGAAAGAAGAAAAAGGACCCACTTACAGGAAATTCACGGGGTTTTATATGGTACTTCCCAAAGTCGCAGCTAGTAATTTTCAGTGGTCAGAACAGATGCCAATATTCCAACGAACCCTCTGATAGGTCCCTGTCTTTTCTACAGCAATTCCCAGGTCCTGACCTGGAGAATTATTCTACATTCTTCTATAACTCAAAAACCAAGCTGTGCTAACCCATGACAGACAGCATGAGCAAGCTTCAAGGCCAAGTTGTGCCCTTCCTATTGTTAGGTAATGGTGAAGACAGAATATGATGAATATTTTCTTTTACAAGCTGTTGTCCTGGACCATGTAAACAAGTCTGATACTGTGATGCTAGGATTGCCTCAAAAGCAACAAATGGAAACAGGATGAGAGTTTCTGAAGAAGCAACCACCGTCTTTATATTGCACGATCTCATCAAGGCATATCTGGGGTACAGTTTCTTTGAAGTGAAACCAACTTATGATAATCCCATGGCAGGACGGGAATCAAGTGTGCCAAGCCAGCACTGACAAACCTTTGTTAGCCTGGATGCCAATTCCATACACAAACATATTAGTTGCAGATCTCTCCTTTCTCTGCTATGAGGTCGTCAGACTGATTGCCACTTTACTGCATTTAACCTGGAAAAACATAAATAACTCATGCTTGAAACACAGTAGCGTCTAGCAATACTAGAACCCCTGGAAGTGTTAAAGGCCAGGTTGGATGCAGCTTTGAGCAACCTGAGCTAGTGGGAGGTGTCCCTGTGTTGAGTTTCTTTATGAGACAAGAAGACTGCCGATGGCAAAAGGAAAGAGTCTGCTCTCTCTCACCAGGGGAATATTGGCTTTATTCTGGAGTCCTGCCCTTCCTTAGCTGGAGTTCTTTCCCGATGGCTCACCAGTGCCAGAGAGAGCGAAGCCCCTCACATGTTGGGGCTTTTTCCCCAGGGGGCAGGGCCCAGAGGCAGGGACAAGCCACTGCCCAATAAGGGATAAAGTGGGAGGAGAACAGAGTTAGGTTACATTCCAGTGTGGGGGATGGGCACTGCTGGGCAAGGACAGACCATGTGATACAGAGAAAAAACATTACAAATCCGATGAAACACCATATAAATCCAATTAATGTATTACAACATTTCCCCTTTTCTTATTAAATTAAGAAGGAGGAAGGCTCAGTGCTTTCTCCTCCTCCAGGCAGCACTGGCCACTTGTGGGGCCTCTGCAGGGGGTTTTGCAGTTTTAGGGATGAAAGGTTTCACCCACTCAGCTGGCACCCACTTGAGACTTGGGGAAGTGGACACTTAGGCGTACTCACGACCCCAGGTGACCAGATCATGAGGACTTTTTGTTTCTCTGGTTGCTGGATCCTTTACTATCATATCCAGTGACTTTTGCTGCAAGGCAGAACTGGTTAAAGCGGGATTATTTAGTTTAACATTTACATTTTCTATTTTTTTGAAAAATTCCCTTTGGACCTTTGAGATCTCCCACCTCCATCATCCCAGAAGTCCAGAAATTGCTTCTTCAAAGGGCATTGAGATGCCCAATGTCCAGCCTGATCGCACAGGAGACACGTTGTTCCTCTCTTGGGCAGTGTCCGTGGTACACAAAGTATAGTGTTTGCAGCAGCTTTTTGTGGTGGCTTGACTCTGGAACTGTGGTTTTGATGAGCTGTTATAAAGGGAATCTTCCTGGCACACACCTGGAGCATGTCATGTAAAGCTGAAGCCGGTTCTATGGACAGGCTGAGGATAGCTGCCTTGCACTGTTCATTTGCATTGGCCAGAGCCATCTCCTCCAGGACCTGTTCCTGGGCTCCTTCATTCTGATCCTGGAACCTGATCGCTCGGATTAATCTCTCCACAAATATTACAAAAGTTTCCGATGGAAGCTGCTTTATTTTACTGTAAGGCTGGAAAGACTTATCGGGCTGGATTGCTAATCAAATTGGTGGATTCTTATTATCAACAGCCATTTCAGGATTTTGCCAAAGCTCCGGAAGTAAATCTTTTTGGAGGTCAAAGAGAACTGTAGTATTCCTTGCTAAATTTGCTTTTAAACGGTTGCAGAAGTATTCTCTTTCATATTTAAATTTGGCCTGAGCTTTGCATAAACCCTGAATCGCTTGTTGGGGGAAGGGGTCCGAAGTACTGTGGACAGCACCCCCTCTTTTTGATTGTTGTTATGTGAAAGGCGTGGCAGAAAAGCCGGGATCGCTTCCTGCTTCCAGGTTTCCCAGCTCCCCCTCTGACTCTGGGGCTTGAGAACCAGGACTATGGGCAGGGAAACCGTGGGAACCAGGGGCAGGGAGGGGCTGGAGGCTTGAGTCACATGGGGAGGAGTCGGAGGGTGGAGGTTTGAGGGTAGGGGGCAGAGTCAGAGGAGAGGGCAGTGCTGGGGGCGGCACTGAAGGGAAGGAGGGGTCTGGGGAGAGGAAGGGACTGCAGGAAGGAGGGACAGACAAAGGGAGAGACTCCTCCTGGCTCGGGAGCCCATGGCTTTGCCATTTTGGACAAAGGAATCTCCTCCATCTTGTGACCCCCCCCACCTGGGGACCACTAAGACGGGGGGTTTGAGCACTCGGACTGCCTGCAAAGGTACAAGCTGGGGAAAATTCACAAAGAACTGGCTTTTTTCCCTTTTCATTTTGCTTTTGCAATGCAAACTTAATTTTTAAGCTATGAAAAACAAAATTTGCTTTTTCTTTATTATTAGAGGAGCCAGATTCAACTATTTTATTTGCAACAGTTTCCCAGAATTCCAGGTAGCTTATTTGCTCTAATGATACACCTGAAAATTGAGAAAATATATATCGAATAAATGTTTTCAACTGTCTCTTTGGGCAATGGGTCCTGCCATTTTCCAAGGCACTTAAAATTTGATAATAGACTCTTTTTTGAGACACACACAACCTAGCACCCATTTTTGGCCCAGATTCTAAGTTTCTCTGTCCCCTTTAACTGTGACTTTAAAGTTAAAAAACCCTCACTGGAGAGAAAAAAAAAAAAAAGAGCCAAAAGGGGAAACAGTTTCCTTTTTCACACCCCGTGCCCCCCCCCGCCCCCGCTGCCGAAAGAAATGTGCTATTAAAGCACTTTGAAGGTTTTTACTCTGAAAGCAAAAACCTTCCACGAAAGGAAAAAACCCTTTTCCCTGAGGATCAATGCCTCTGAAAAAGATTTTCCCTTAGAAAACTGAAAGTGGTACTCACCAAAAATCCAGCGTTCCTTTCCTTTCTTTCCCTTTTCACTCACTCCTTTTGCCTGAGACTGACCCTTTTTGGTGCAAAAAGAGCTTCCAGTCCCGGATCCCAGGGTCATATTTCCAAGAACATGTGGTCACCCTCTCTGGGAGCAGCCTGCCATTTGGGGGGCTTCTTTGCAGCACTCCGATGGGTTCTTTAAGTCCAAAGGAGAAAACTACAGCCCTGGCCTGTAGAATCCTGTGTTTCGGAGACTCCACAGCGAACGCCAAGTTCGCTGACGAGTCTGTGTCTCTGCATGGGTGGGCTACGTTTCGTGACTCATGTACCTGTGTGAGATTCTTCGGCCACGTGCTCTCTGAGTGGTTCTTCCAGCTTTTTGGGAACCTCTTGTGGCTTCGAGCCCCACGTTAGGGAACCAATTGTTGAGTTTCTTTATGAGACCAGACGACCGCTGATGGCAAAAGGAAAGAGTATGCTCTCTCTCACCAGGGGAATATTGGCTTTATTCTAGAGTCCTGCCCTTCCTTGGCTGGAGTTCTTTCCTGATGGCTCACCAGTGCCAGAGAGAGAGAGAGGCCCCTCCCATGTTGGGGCTTTTTCCCCAGGGGGCAGGGCCCAGAGGCAGGGACAAGCCACTGCCCAATAAGGGATAAAGTGGGAGGGGAACAGAGTTAGGTTACATTCCAGTGTGGGGGATGGGCACTGCTGGGCAAGGACAGACCACATGATACAGAGAAAAAACATTACAAATCCGATGAAACACCATATAAACCAAATTAATGCATTACAACATCCCTGCCCATGGCAGGAGTGGTAAATATATGATCTTTAAAGTCCCTTTCAACCCAAAGCATTAATGGTTCTACTATGGAGAACCATGGAGCAGCTGGAAAGAATCCAGTGGAAGAACACAAAGATAGCTATGGGAATGGAGCATCTCCATCCTAAGAAAAGACTGAGGGAGCTGGGCCTGTTCTGCCTCAAGAAAAGACAACAGAGGGGACCTCATCAATGTCTATCAGTATCTGAAGCAGGGGGTTCAAAGGCATGGATCCAGGCTTTGCTTGGTGGTGCCAAGCAATGGCACAGGAGGCAACAAACTGATGCGAGGATATTTCAGCTGGATATGAGGAAGAACTTTACTGTGCAGATGAACAAACACTGGAACAGATTATCCAGAGAGGTTGTGGAATCTACCTCACTGGCTGGACACAATCCTATGCCATGTGCTCTGGAATGAGCCTGCTTGAGCAGGGAGGCTGGACCAGATGGGCTATTGTGGTCCCCCCCAACCTTGCCCATTCTGTGATTCTGGGGCACACAAAGGGTTAACAAACCTCTAAATTAAGTTGACGGATCCCACTGTCACTAAAGCCTGGACAGCTTGTTGTTTTCTGGTTCTCAGTTTTTTCCATTACACACATTTAAATAGGTCTTACAATTCCCTGTAGAAGAGGTGGAGGCCCTTTCTTATCACTGATAATTTCCCCAGCAGGAAGCAAAACTTTTTTGGCACACAGAGTTATCTGTGTTTACACAGCCAGACAATTTAATTATTGACTATGACAGCATTTCTTTCAAGGCTTTACTTTTCTTAGATGGATTTACCTTCTGCAGCATGATGATGTTTTTTTGTGTATTAAGAGATGATCTACTAATCTGGAACGTAGAATTTCTTGAGTTTGGATAGTGAGAGGTTAATTAATATCACCCCCCCCCCCATTTTTTTTTTTTTTTTTTTTTTTTTTTTTTTTTAATGACTTCAGCTTCCTTTCCACCTCTTCAGAAACAAATGTATATTTCAAAACATCTCCATGGAAGGGTGTTCCATTGCCCTTTACCACTTTTCTACCTCCTGTATCACACAGTTTTTTCTTGAGCTCTTTTCAGTGAGAAGGGTATAGTGCCAACCCCTGTGATTCTGTTAAGTTCAGATCTATCACAAGACAGCAGAGTATAGAAATTTTGCTGTAAATAGAAAGACATTGAGTTCACTGCTAGTGAATAACTTTGCAACTTAGTAAGTTGCAAACAACTAACATTAGCTTTCACAGGAGGAAAGAGCAGGGTGACTCACCACTAAAAGGCAAATACTAATCAGAGGCAACTTCAGCAGCTTCCTCAGTGAGCAGTGTTCTCTCCTTTTGGGAGGGAATTACAGAACCTAGCATAACCTACCTCATTTGGAAGTGAACCCCATCTCACAATCTGAACAGAAAGTAGAAGAAAATGCAACACGGAAATCGTAGTTTAGCTGAAGGGAGAGTGAAGCAGACTGAAGGGAGATGAAGTTGTGTGTTGGACTAAAGGACCTAAACTGTGTAACTGAGCTACCTGTGGTGGTGGCTTCCCATAACTTCTAAGTACTCAGATTCAAATGATGAAAAGATTTTAGCCTAACTACAAGGAGAGGTGCTGTCTACCTAAAGCTCTGCTCTTGGGAGGAAAGGGTTAAAAGGGGAAGAATGGTGATGAGGATGGTGGATTCACTCAAGTGACCTTACATTGGGAATGTCAAGGCCTGGAGTAAATCAGTGTAGGAAACCATGTATTAAACCTACTGCTGTTTATCCTCTATCTGTTTGGAGAAGTAGAATTTCTGTGAAGAGATAAATAACATCGGTGTTTACAGAGACTTGTAGGCCCTATCCCAGACATGCCTGAGCTCCCCGTTGGGAGAGAGATCAAAGCAGAGACCATAAAAAGCACAGGGAGATCACAGCATGGTGCTAAAAGACGTGTGTTCAGGCCCTGGATTAATGGGCACAGCAGCCCTGCTGCCCGCTAGGATGGACTGAGCCTGACAGTGCCTGTGCCCTCGTTCTGTGTCTGCTGCCCAGCCTTGTTTCAGAATCCTCCAGATAGCAAGGTAATTCAGCAAATTTATTCTTTGCATTTCAGCTGTGGTTTTGTGGTTGCCCTCAGTGATCTGTGTGATGATTCTGTTGATTCACACAGCTGAGAACAGATGTCAGGGGTCTGCCCTTTCTCTAACAGACAGGCCTCATGAGCTCTCAGGTCTGAAAACAGGAAACAAACATAGTCTCATTCTGGATAAGAAAGTCCTTTCCGGCTTTATCCTTTCCATTTCTTCTCCCCTACCTAATGAATGAAAGCAAGACACCTGTTTTGATGAGGCAAAGCTTTTCAGCTCTTTTCATAACTGTTGAAATACGAGTATTTCTGTTTTTATAGGCATTAGCTGCACTATCCACTAACAGCCACTCACAATGATCGAGAATAGGAGATGGACGTTCGTGTCCTCCTTTCCTTAGAGAAGGTTCACTGTGGCCTTTTAATATCAGTAGAGGTGTCTTTGCTGAGGATCTCAATGGCTGTAGTCAAGAAGTAAATCCTGGCAACTATGGGTGTGATTAATGTTATCTTGTTCTTTTATCTGGAAACTGTATGGGAAGGCCTTCTCTCTCTTATGGTCTGCACACTGGGAACTTATTGTAGAAACACCATATGTAATCTCTTATGCTGAGATCATGGTGTTAGCCATTGATATTTTCTCTTCTGTTGGAGGTGCCAACTTCATTGTTATATGAACAATTACATGAAAATCTGACCATCCAATGTTTTCACTAATCTGCAAATGCTTAACTGAGGTTACTCTTTGTGTTGTTTACAACTGTATCTGAGGCAAGAGATTCCCCAAAAGATCTTTTGCTCTCAAAACTTAATAACCACTGTGGAAATCTGCTTAATTTGATGGATTTTTTTTTATTACCAACTTCCTGGATACTATCTACTTTATTCAAGAGACAACACTTTTTTTCCGTCATCCCATCACCATTACAAGTACCTGTTTGTCTCATTTCCATTTATCTGTCAGTGGCATTGTTCCTACATTTCCCTTTAGAGTCAAAGACCCAGGTGCTACTACTGTTCCCTCATTTTGTGATCAAGGACAGCAGCTTCATAAAAGACGAAATAGGTTTTCACGAGATATAAACTGATTACCACCTCAGAGTGACTGATAAATGTCAGGAAGAAACAAGGTCAGGTGTCTGGTACTGCCAAGCACTGCAAGGTCACACTAATGAGCCATGTTAACAGAGGAAATCAGAGGCCAGAAATTCATTATTGTCTTCAAGAAATAATGACTGCAAAGTAGAATTAAAATAGGAAAGGTCTCAACATCCTTTTTACTAGGATTTTCACGGAAAATTCAGACAGATGCTGAGAGTGTTCTTTTTAATTTCTAGAATCACTGGAAAGAGGAATAGGATCACAGGCCATGGCTCAAAGTTCCCTCATCCCAGATTTGGTAGACCAAGAACAGTTCATAACTGATGGTCTAAGGGCAGAGGAAGGAAGCACAGGGCTGTACTAAGCTGCAGCTCTGGCCCTGGTCTGTGCAACCAGGCAGTGCTCTGAGTCTCAGCTGCCTGAGACATAGCCCATGTGCTGGGAAGTGTTCAAGGCAGCAAGAGCCCCTGGCAACCAAAAATAGGAACCAAAGTACAGGACAGGAAACCAAGCCAGATGAACAGATACAAGGAGAGTTAACTGGGTGAAATGGATATAAGAACAACTGTATTATAGAAATAAATTGATGAATTTCTAAATAAAGGAGAGTTTCACAGTGTTAGGTTCCTCTAGATAGTTCACCAGTAATTCCAGAAAGAGGAAATCCCAGGGGAGTCAGCAAGGGCACACCTTCCTCCCTGAAAGACTTCTATCATTGCTACCATTTCCTCAGGATGCCCCTACCTTGTTGAGGAATAATATAGATAGTTCAGACTGTAAGAAACTGTGGCTTGCCTGCCTGAGCTCTCTGCAAAATTTAATAAACATAACTGATGCATCTCTACATAGATAAATCATGTGGGGGAAAAAGTTTCTTTTACCAGTTTCAAATTGGGGTGAGGGAGAAAGAACTGCTAAAATATTTAGAGCTTTGACAATGCTCAGCACTAAAGTTAGTATTTCCCTGGGAGCAAAACACTTGGTTCAGGCACAAGCACAGCATCACTCTCATCTTTTACCTCTTTGTTAACAACACAAATGAAACTGTGAAGTATGGATGTGACTTGACCACTGTAGAATGCCAGGACTAATTTTTAGGACCTTATTTTAGGACCAATAGCCCCAAACTCCTGAAATTCTGGAGGTTACTGCATGCACATGTGGAGCCATCTCTGCACAAGTGTGTATGGAGATTCTTCCTTGTAGCACTGACAAGAATTTACATTTCTTTCCAGGATCTTTAGTTATGATCTGAAATATCTTTTTCACCTAGAATGATATTATATGCCTGATCTTCATATTTACCGTTAATTTCTGATCCCCTGTAGTTTAGCTCTACTCTCTGTAGTATCAAAATTAGTTTATTGTCAAAAGCCACATTTTGAATTAGGATCAAAACTATTCATGTTCTGTTACAGTGTATTAATTTGGTTTATATTGTGTTTCATGTGATTTGTGATGCTTTCCCCTGTCCCCCTTGGAAACTGTATCACGTGGTGTGTCCCTGCTTAGCCATGGCCATCCCCCACACTGGAATGTAACCCAGCTCTGTTCCACTCCCACCTTGTCCCTGGTTGGGCAGTGGCTTGTCCCTGCCTCTGGGCCCTTCCCCCTGGGAAAAAGCCCCGGGACGGGCAAGGCCTCAGGCACTCGGGCACCAGGGTGGACGGGAAATGACTCCAGCTGGCAGGAGCAGGACTCCAGAATAAAGCCATGATATCCCCCCGATGAGAGAGCAGGCTCTTTCCTTTTGCCATTGGTGGTCATCTGGGTCTCAATAAAGAAATACCACAATGTTCCCAGCAAAACTAATTTTCATCTGGAGGATAAAGAACCCTGAGGCTCTTTTGTGTCCATGGCACTCTTTGTCTGGCAAGGTTACGAGCTTTTAAGTTAGCACTAGCTTTGTCTTTGCAGTAGTATCTCTGTTGCCATATGCCAGAATCAGTAATTTAAATTTAAAATGTCTCTTATATTTTATGAAAATTTATAAAGCATTTAATGTAATATTCTCTCTGTTTTATTGCACAAAGTCAGTATGTTTTTGTTGACCTGTACATAATGTGTTCTTCCTTTTCAGCCAATACCATCTAAGTGCAGTGGCTTTAAGAAGTGGTGTTCTGGTTCCTGTCCAGATCAGTGACAGCAGGTGTGGCCAAGACATCATGTTATTAGACACTATCTTACATCATTGCCAAGGCAGAGGGAAAGGCACTCTCACTCTTCTGAGAAACTGTAGCCCTTTCCAGTCAGGAGAGCAAGCATGGCCACGGCTATCCTTCCACCATTGTTTTTCATGTTCCTGGGCTTGGTGAGCATCTTCCATGTATATGGAATGTATATCATCCTCTCTTTGTACACTGTTGTTATTAATATTGTCGCTGCAACTGTTCGTTTTCTTACCTCATTGCTGTTTCCCGTAAATTGTTCCTATCTCAACCTGTGATTTGCACATTTTTGTGTTTCCAGTTCTCAACTCCATCCCCACAGAGACAGGGAAGGGGAAATGTGAGCAAATGATCAGTGTCTCATTTGGAAGAGTCTTGGTAGGGGACACTGAATTGGGGAGTGCTATTCCTAAACCATGACAGCTGGTAATTTTACACTTTGAAGAAATACATGAGCACCAATGACAGCAGAGAAAATGAAATAAACAGAAATTTATAGTTACCCTGTCTTGTCCCACATGGTCTCCTCTCTGTGCAATAGTTGACACTGTGGTAGATTATAATTTCATAGGGAAACTGTTTAGGAAAGCATTTGCTCTTACACAGAAGTTTCAGGGCCAAATGGAAACAGGAGCTTGACTAAAAGTTGTAAGACCAAGGATTCATGCTACAGTTACTCTTCTACATAGACAGCATTGTCTTTCTCTGTTGCTATGTAGGAGCAAATTCCAGCACCACCTTCTGTGTGTTTCCCTGCCAAAGCAGAGGACAGCAAAAGCCTCACTACATCAATTTCACCCCTTTGTTTTCTTGGTAGGCCTGATTTAAAGCAAAGTCTCTCTTCACTAATCCTACTGCATTTGTGAGAGAGGAATTGGAGATTGGTGAGCATTGTGTAGACCTGAGGTGCCTTTCTCTAACCTGAGAAGAGCATGGTGTTTTCCTGCTCTGGAGTTGTGTCCTCCTGAGCAGTGTGCACAGCATGACCTGGTGAGCACAAAGAAGAAGGCAAGTCATATGGCTTTACACTGTTCAGGCACAATAACTGCTTAAATTCCTTTTTATTCTTAGGAAAGCACATTTGGAAAGTATTGTTTTGAGTGTTATTTCTTTATTTTCTGTGCCATTGCAAAACCAAGCCTTTTCATTATTAAAGCTCAGTGTGTGCTAATGTATATACCGGCACTGAGCACAAAGCAGTTCCCGCCTCAGAAAACTTCCCTGTGACTCACACTGAAGCTGGTAGGACCACTTAGCAGTTCTCCTATTCACTGTGGTGAACAGTAGAAGGGCAGGACTCATACTGACAGTGTTTTTTATATAAACAAGTCTCAGAAAAAAAATCATCACTCATGGCTGTTGCTATGATACCAGAATCACACAGGCTCAGTGTCATTCAGGGAAGTGCAATCCCTGAATGTACACTAGGGTTTCCTGCAGCCCACTGGCAGACAGAATTCCAGCTCTCACACCACAGCATTTATTAAAACCTACCAGTCTAACAATATGTTCATTTTCTGAAACCTAAACAATAAACAGTGCTGAAGTAATGTAGCTGTACTGTATAATGTGGATTATATTGTTGTTTTGGAGTTAAAGACAAGAATGAGCATCCTGTTTCTCTTCTTTCTACCAGTTAAAGCTGTGATGACACCCCACTCATTCCACCTTTTTTCTCCCTGTTACACTGGGGGAATTTAGATTTCAGATTGTCTTTTGGACCCAGAAGAATAACACCTGTATAAGGCAGACTAAAAGTAACTTTTAGTAGTCTGACAAAATGATGGTGCTTGCTAATCCTTTGCATCTACTTCCAGTCCCAATAGCTCAAAAACCAGCATTTGGGGAAAATTCTTATGGAGTTTAATAGGGAATGACAAGCTTTCTGTGGAATGGTTAGAACTACCCAGAGTGCACTGTAACAGGGATGCAATTCTTCATTCATAGCTATTAGCTGCACTAAATTTCTACGGATTCTTTCTGATTTCTTCCTTGTTCAATTCAATAAGTCTTTTCTATAGAAAAAACATGCATACTTACTGCAGCCTACACAGATACAAGGCAGAGTATATCTGTATTGTTTAATAGGAGGTAAAATTGCTACTGTTCTGTTACATACAAAGTGGGAGGTCTCTGCTGCATAAATTCAAAGCATTTGATATTCAACAAAAATCAGTTCATACTAAACACACTTTGTTTCAAAAAAATATTATGTTAGGCTTAACTAATAGCAACCTAAAAGTACTCCACAGAATTCAAAGAGGTCTCTCTAATAATTATCATTCTTAAAAAAAGAAAAAGAGTGGATTTATGCCTGCCATATATTATTACTAGGGTATAGTAATAGCACAAGTAGATTTAGGTGCTCGTGCTTAATACTGAAAAAAACCAAACCAAACAGTCAAGTACAACTCTGAAAAAACAATGTAAAGTTCTGTACAAATACATAGGAAAGCCATGTTCATTTTAAGCTCCATTAGCAACACAAAGGGATAGAAGAAGCTGCTACTCCACTTGACACTAGCAGCAGTGCCAAAGCTCACTCATATCAGAAGGCCTGGGCTTCCTGCCAGAGGACCTGCCAGCGGGAAAACTGGTAGTGATGTTGTGAGAACAAGAAGAGCACATAAATATTAAAAGCAGATACCAGGCCAAAGAAGCATAAAAGGTTGTCCCTTTTCTTTATGCAGCAAGAACTGTGAGACCGACTTTTACTTCTTCAGGGTCATGGACATGTAATTCAGTGCCTTTCCATCCAGATACAAGTGTTGCAGCTTCTGTGAGCAGTAATTCTGTGGCAGAATCTTTGCTGGACAGAATCCTTTCAAGGCAAATTCATAGTTTATAGGCAAGACACTTGAAGAGAGAGTGAAAATTGATCTCAGAAAATTTCTCAGTAGCATTGGCCCTTGCAGATGTGTGTTGGTTTTTTGTTTGTTTGTTTGTTTGTTTTCATTTTTTGTTGTTTTGTTGTGGTGGTGGTGGTTTTTTGGTTGTGGGGGGTTTTTTGTTTGGGTGGGGGGGTTGTGGGGTTTTTTTGGGTTTTTTTGTTTGTTTTTTTTGGGGGGGTGGTGGTGGTGGTTTTTTTTGTTTGTTTGGTTTTTTGTTCTTGTTTTTTTTTCTGGACAAAGACTGATGCACAATATGCCCTGAGAATACTTCCCTCTTTGCCAGAGATTTTCATCTTATGACACATAACATATGCTAGGGTTTGTTTGCAGCCTTGTTTGCCAACAAATTTGAGGAAGTGTGTGCTCCAGAGATGTATGAGTAAGGTCAATGCCAATGACAGATTTCTATACTCAACAACCACAGATCCCTGTATGCAACTCAGGTCCCCAGTAGCTTTCTGAAATGGTCCAAAGGTGAGCAATGCCTGCCAATCTAATCTGCTATAAATTTATGCTAAATATAGCAAAAATGTAGTAAAACAATATTTCTGCACCTCTCAGCCTGATAGGTACTTCTAAATGGAGTTTTTAACAGAACAGCATCCTTGCCTCATCAACCTATTGGAGGGGAAAACCCCTTAGGGTCCTGTATCTGTGTTTAGCTTTGTCTGCTGTCAAATTGAGTCCCTGGTTCTTATTTGTTCTTCTCTGTTCTCGTTTCAGTTTTGGGGCTGGTTTGTTTGTGTTTTTTACAAATTAGTCATACAGAGAAAAATTGCTTTGTTTGAGTCAATGTCTCTTGCCATATGTGTGCTTCATTTCTTCACTAAATTTGTATTTTAACTATCAATATCATTGGTGCTCCAAGAGGTTTTTGTTCATGGAGCTCAGGGTATCATGCAGCAGCAGATACCTTTTTTGGAAGATCTTTGTCAAAAAAAAAGGTGTGGAAAAAGATTGCTTCAATATTGTATAAAAAGCTTGCAGATATTTCAAATTACACAATTGATATAATGAAAAAAAAAAATAGAATTACGCCTGGTGTAGAGCTAAAATGGTATAAACATGAGTATACAACTGAAATAATTTCTGAGCAAAGAAATAGGAAATGTTATTTCCATAGTGCAGGCATTAGGAAAACATGGTGAGATAAAGCCTAAAGTCATGAAATAAAGACTTCTCAAAGGGGAAATGGAGGAGAAGATCTCCAGCATAGGCTAATCCTTAGCTCATCTAGGTAGTAGATCACAGTTATCATTTAAACCCTGAAGAAAGAAAGAAACCCAGATTTGGTCACTCTTCCTTATATCAGGAGCTTGTCTCCAGCAGACAGAGTGGTGATCCCAGGGCTTTGGCAGGCATTGCTGGCACAGAGCCATACAATATTAATCTGGCATTCTGATGAAAGGCTTTATTTCTTCCTGAAGAGGTGTGATTAGCACTGTTCCTTCATTTAATTTTACTGCAAAGCTTTAACCTTTCTTACACAGAAAATGTAGAAAATTGGCTCCCCAAGCACCTATTCACCATCCCAAGCTGCTGCAGTTCCTGAAGTGAAATGTTGCTGCCAGGGTGTCTTGTAATGGTCATCAAAACCTACTTCAGTAGCTTTAACCAGATGTTTGTGTGGGGTTTTTTTTTGTTTTTTTTGTTTTTTTTTTTTTAAATCTTTATCGAATAGAAAATGGTGCAGGCCAAATTCTGGTCTCAGCTACATCTTTTTAAATCTTGAAGAACACTTCAATAACTGTTAAAGGAATGTAAACTCTAAGTGGTCTGTAGCCTGAACATCAAGATCATAAACAGGAAATTTGCTGTCACTTCACACCAAGTCTGTAAACCATACTTTATTTCTTTCAAGAGAAATGTTAGTGGCTACAAACATTTATTTCTCATATTTACAAATATTTCTGTACAAATGAATACAAATACAATTGAACAAAAAGCAAAGGGAAAAAATTTGTCAAAAATGGGATTTCTGCTTTTGTGTTACTTTTGTATTGAACCCTATTTAAAAAAAAAAAAAAAAATCTGTTCTTTGTTGCCATAGCAATAGATTCCCAGGGTGAAATTATATCATACTGCCTTTCTTCTAGGTTTCTGCTATGTGCTATCACCTCCCACTCTCCTTCATTACAGTCAATAATCAGCAAAACCTCCCCACCCCCAGCCATTATTCATCTGCATGTTTTGGGGTGGAGGATGCAATAGTTATTGTTTTGACAGGTGTAGAGAAGCCAAGTGAATTCTCAGTGTGCTGAGGAAGCACAGGATGTGCTGCCTGAAATGTTTCCAGTCCAGTCCCCCTTGACAATGCCTGTGAGCAGCCGTCCATTCGCAGTCTCATATCTCTTCTGTACATGCACTTACTGCTGGTGTCAGCTCTACAGCACTGCACTGTGTCTCTTGGGAGGGATGGGAACAAGCACCTACATTAGCCTGGCATTGACAAAATTACATCAAATTTGCTAGAACCCCAATTTTCTTAGGTAAAATGCTGTTGCATTAACTCAGTGTGTCACCTTTCCCAAAGCAACTTCAAAGGTAACACCCCCATCACAGACCAACAGGCCAACAAGAGCTTGAAGAACGCGCTCCAGAGTCTGAACACTAGAACACAATATAATCTAATTTTAACAGGCTTGTACAAAGGAAAAAAGAAAAAAATCCTGCCTTCCATGTAATTATTCTGAAACAATGTACAATTTCCACTCCTAAGCTCAGTATCTAGTCCTTCATCTGAACTGTACGGATATGTCTCCAAGGCTGAATTCACACATGACTTTTCTTTAGCACTAAATCCCCCCACATCAAGTGGGTAAATTAAACAGTTAATTAATTTTAAATACTGGACTTTAAATTATCCTGGTTCTATTACTTTAGAGGACCAAACCAATTTATCATATTGATTAAGAGCAGCTGAAGAACTAGCCCTGGATAACTTTCTGACATTTAATATTACAAAATAGTTTTCACTTCATTTGGAATGGAGATTAGTGTTCTCTGGTGTTTCTTCATGTTCTCATCACTCACAAAAGGCAATACAGCTGCAGATTTTCCAAGGCCATGGCAGAGATATGAGCTTCCTCCTTCCTCCTCCTCTGGTCCCAATCCTTCTCCGTTACCACTGCTTTTGCTCTGGAGTCCGAGGTCCTGATTGTGCGGCTGAGTCACCAACATATCCATCTCCCTCACATGGATTCAAGGCAGTCTCTCCCCTCGAGCAATATTCACAAAGTTTTACATAGTAATTTCTAGTATTTAATCTGAATTTCCTCATATGTCTTTGTTATTGTTCCATGCATCCTCACTAGGTTTTTTTTCTCATTGGCCAGATTGTAAAATATCTTTGTTTGTTTAAATATTGGTATGTAATGTTTAGATAGATAGATAGATAGATAGATAGATAGATAGATAGATAGATTAGATAGATAAGAGGAACAGAGAAAGAAAAAGATGCTTTGGAACTGCTTTGCATAGTATTATGCATTAGGTCTTTGCAACACCCTGATAGCTGAAGGTCACATCTGCATGACAGTTTCTCCTTGTCTGTCAGTTAAATTAGCTGCTAAATATGGTTTCAGGTACAAGACCCATCATTGTTAATGAATGTCTTTGTTAATTCAAGAATAAGATGTTCTGAATGCTTACTTCCCATTTAGTAATTTGTGGATACAATGGTACTCATTTGAGTGTATAAACAACGTGTAATTTTTGTAATGTGAATAGGAATGAATCATGATGCTACTTTTTGTAAGAGAATATTAGAATGACATTCTCTATTTTAATCGTGGACCCATGCTGCTCCCTATGTCTTGAAGTCAGGGTGAGAATCTGGATTTGAAAAGCAGTCCCTTTATTTAAGCACATGTTTGACTTTCACCCTTCATTCTACTGCACACTGCAAACCCAGGTGCTCTCCCAGGAGAGTGATTACAAACTCTCCAGCCTGTACTTATGTAAGTAGTGTTTTACTCCACCAGATTAAGAGTTCATGTTGTTACGTTTAGAATATAGATCTGCTTTGGTGACTCTCATCTTTAGTTTCCTGCAAGAAGTTTCCATGCTAATGAGGGGCTGTGACAATAAATAATAAAATATATATTTGGTTTTGCAATACAGCAGTATCCCCACTTGTCACACCTGTTCTGTTTATAGCTGAGAAGGCTCTAGGGTCTATGGAGAAGGGAAATCCTTCAGGGACTCAGGATGTAAAATCCTACTGGCACAGTTGAATATCTAGGCATTTGGCTGCTACTTTTCCTTTGAAAATTATACAGAAAGGAAATAATCACTAAAACATATAACAGTAACCCATCCATTGTAGTACTTGAATTCATTAAATCACTTGTTCAGCTTTACTTTTGATATAATAATAAATCAGTTTAAGGGATAAAATACTAAATTAATTGAAGGAATGCTGAAAAGGCTTAATTCAGCTGAGAAAAATGGTTTTGACCCTCCTTTTAACATACTCTGAACCACATGACATGAGAAGTGCTCACTACTAGCACTCAACATTACACATACACCCTTAATTGGAAATTATTAGTTTGGAAATTATTATTTTGTCCCAGAGTCCTTCCTCCACATTTTACTCCCAGCTATACCAGCAAAGAGTTGCTACAAGGTTAGCTGTCAGACTCTCTGCTTCTCAGCAAGCTTTCGTATCAAAAAAAGATGGGACACATCCCACAGCAAGATGGGACATACTTAGGTTGTGTTACCTTGAACTAATGCAACTAGGTAAAATAAAGTGGAGGGGGAGGGTCTGGGGAAACTAAATTCAGCAGGCAATGGCTGAGCATCACAACCCCTACCACTTATACCAGGCAAACTTAAAAATCAACCTCAGAAACTGGAATTTCACCAGGACAGAGTTTTTTCTTTACCACAGGAAAATTCAACTGACTTGATTATAGTATTTGAACAATATACATCATCTCTTAATCAGTTCTCCAAGAGTCTGTGTAATTTACATTACAGAAGCCTCTTGTGGTTCTTTTCCTTTTGCTTGATGAGTCTGCCAGTCTGCAGAAGTTTAGCTGTGCTTCTGCCTAGCTCTCTCTGTGGCATACACACACATATAGAGAAGCAATTGGCACAATCAGAGTGTGTTGTGGGCAGTACCTGGGCAAAGGAATCACACACGAGGGAAACTGAGCACAAACTTCCAATTTCCCTCTTCAGAAATTATGCACAATTGTTTCATTGTCTGTTGTACATGTAAAGATGATAGGCAGCTGGAATGTATAGGCATGAAACATGCCAAACATGATTACTTTATCTCCCTAACATCTAGATGACAATTGTATACAACTCCTGTTTGTTGCAGATTCATGCTTAGGGTTGTTTTGTTTTCAGAAATGCCCAAATTCACAGAGCAAATGCTGCAAAACAGTCAGACAGCTTTTTTTTTCATATACCAATGATTTCACACATAGGCATTTCACAAATATCTGGAGAGTGCTACGCCTTTAACACTCTACCTATAGCTTGTCAGGATGCCAGGCAGCTGATGTGTTCATCCCAGTTCATGATTTTCAAAATGCTGCTCTTGACTCCCCAGTATTCTGAGCAACCTGGACCATGTACTGTAGTGATTTTACATTCACTAAATTTTGGTCTTAGTACTTAATTTTTCTGTGGGAGAGAGACTAGGAGAAAAACAAAGCAAGCTCAACTTTAAAATTAACAAATAGGTTTATTACTATACACTGAAAGAATAGAAAAAAGAAAGTTGGAAAAAAACTAAAACAGAATGAAACTTCAAAAACACTTTTCCTTCCCCTTACAAACTGTTCACTTTCTTACAAAAGAACATAAAGAGACAAAACTTGTAATTTTCAGTCAGTTTCACTATCTGACAATAGTCTTTCATCAGTTCATTAGGGGAGGAGTATCTTTTAGAGTCATGGATCCCACTGACAATTGAGAACAGTTCTCTTGTGGGTTTTAAACTGTCACAAAAACAACCGCCCGGAGAAACCTGCCTTTGGGACCCTCCCAGGAGCAGTTTCCCAAGCTGCTTATGGGTCATGGGTCTTAGACTTTTGCATACTGAGGTGTCACCTTTTAAAGATTAATAACTCTAAAGCAAGGGATTTTTCACTTCAAGGTACAGAGATATCTTCTCACTTCTTCACTGACACAGGGGTTTCTCATCTTTATCTCTGTTCAAGCATCTTATAGGAATAATATTACTTAGTCTATCACAAATACCTTTGCTCAAATCCACACACAAATTAAAACAGTCATCTCCCTAAATGCATATCTTTCCCATGATTTAAAGGAATGATCTAAATACAGAGTTCATTTCCATGGCTCAAGTAAGAATAGAACAACCCCTCTGTCCCAATAGTCTTTTCACTTTTGCTTTACTGACTTCATGCTGTTGTTCTTTATGTTCACTCTGTCCTTTCTTACTCTCTCAGAGAAGGGCCAAGCTCTGGAAGCTTCATGTTGCTAAGAAAGAGTTAAATCTGCTCGGAGTCTTTGTCTCTCTCTCTGTAGCTCGTGGTGTTAGATGTTCAAGGCCCCGTTGGTGAGGGAGGAAGAACTCACACAGAAACATCAGAGATCAGAGCACTCAGGCAGTCCGGAATCACAAAAAACCAGGCAGGATCATAAATGCCTTTTCAGCCACCCCTCGGTGTAAATTGGGTGGCCTCAGCCTAAATGCTGCCCATAGCTCTTATCAGGGGCTCGGCAGAGATCTCTCCCTGCTCCAGAGAAGTTTGGAGAAGGTAGTTGCTGTAGAGCAGCAACCTCTCCTTCCCCCCCTCACCTGGGAGCCGATGGAATCTGGCCAGGCCTCAGGCCAGCTCCCCCCCAAAAAGGGGGAGCAGCAGGCCCAACTCAATGTTACCTGTCTCTCTCTGGCCAAAGGAAAGAAGAAAAAGGACCCACCTACAGGAAATTAAGGGGCTTTATATGGTGCTTCCCAAAGTCATAGCCAACAATTTTCAGTGGTCAGAACAGATGCCAATATTCCAACGAACCCTCTGATAGGTCCCTGTCTTTTCTACAGCAATTCCCAGGTCCTGACCTGGAGAATTATTCTACCTTCTTCTATAACTTAAAAACCAAACTGTACTAACCCATGACATGTACTAATCCCACAAAAGAAGTCTCCCACATTTTTACCTTTAAATATCCCCTTCTATGTCTGTTCTGGTTTTGCACTAGTCTTGCATTATGAGCTTTTCTCCAACAGAAATTGTGACAGGCACATGCAAGCACCAAGGTGAAAACTGAGTTTTGGATGAGTGTACAGATTTGGGATTCCTGTGGTAAATATGCTTTCAAAGCCAAAGAGATAGTAATGCTTGCTGTAGTAACAAGGTATTTATTGTGGACTCCACAGTGGTATATCTGTCATGCCAGACCTGCTGAGACAGGAAAAATTTGGGGCAGCAGTTAAAAGCGTTAATGACTTTAAATCCAGATTTTCACAGTGCATCATTGAAGGAAACTCTATCATGTAGGTGTCTTGTCTCACGTTATCTGACAGTCTTACAGCGTAACTGGAATAAGGAGTTAAGTGTTAGGGTAATATCTTTTTTTCAGTCATCATCACTTATTTCAAGTCTGATACTGTGCATGTCACGCAGATCCTACAGACAATCTTCATGTACAGTTTAGTCATGTTCAGCTAAAGCAGAAAAAATATATTTTCAGCAGCTAAATATACATCCATGGTTTGGGGATTAAACCCTATATCCAGCCTGCACTTCCCATGACTTATCTCTAAAATGATTACATTAAACACTACTCAGCATATATTTCTAAGGATATGACCACCACATTACCGTACAGTGCCAAAGGAATTTGAACCCACAGGTGGCTTTGTCAGGCAATGAGGCAAGGCCACGTGTCAGCAACCACATTTACCTTCTAACACCTGATATCAGCAGGAAGGTGGTGTGGGAAGTTTGGTGGGTTACAGCACCAAAATAAAGCACTGCAGGCACTATCCTACCCATCTCTTCTGCCCCTCACATGGGTTTCTCTAAATTTGGTTCCTGTCTATGGTGAGTGCATGGAGTACCTGTTCAGTATCTACAAGTAAAATTACTTTACACTCAGCGGTTACAGAGGTATAGCAAAGAATAATGAAAGGAACCAAAGTTTGCGAAGTATTTGGGCAGCATTGAATGAAAGTCATTATAATAAATTTAAGTTCCCTTATTAACTGGGGTTTTTTTTGTATATATGTATGCTTTGAGTTCTTTGTTTTTATACTGACCAGAATTGTAGAGCTTCCTTTAAAAAATAAAAGAGAATAAATAGATATAAAGACAGGACAGGAAATGCTACCTCATCCTGTCATCCATTACCCCATGAAACTTACTGATCTGAGTAAATATGTTTTTGTTTTATCATATAGTACGGACAGGTCTGATGAACTTTTACATTTCAAAGCTGAGTAGCAGGAAATCTAGTGCCTATTGCATAAAAGCTGATGCAATGCTCATTGTTTTATCACAGCAAATGTTATAAACTTTATTATTAAACATGCATATCACAATACTGAGATGCCAATCAAGTTCAAGGTTTATAGTGCAATATACAGTACAAGTAAATCCCTCGTTATCCCTGTAAAATCTTGAGGTAGCATGGGAATTACTAAGAATTTCCAGCAAGTGCTTTCTTGACTTCTTCTTTCAAATGTAAGTTTAGAATGTCCTTTGGCCTGACTGAAGAAAATTTACGAAAAATGCAGTTACATATTTGGTTTGTTTTGTTTTTGCAGGAAATCAAACTCTTTGAACTCAGAATTAAAAAGTCAAAAAAACCCAAAGGATTTAGTCATGCTACTTTAGGACATATATGTTTTTCCCCACAGAATATGTTATTCTATATTCAACAAAAAGATACAGTACTAAAAGTAACATTTTAACTAAAGGTAAGAAAATACACATCTGCCCTACTGAAATTATACATTAATACAATCTTTGTCAAAAGGTTTTGACTTGGACTAAAGTTTCTTTTCAGAAAGAAACAGTTTTGCCTGTTTATAAATAAAAATCCATCATTTGCAGATTTTCTCTTAATAAACATGCAATAACACAGAGACCAAACCTACATGTGAGATTTATTATAAGTCAAAGGAATGTAATTGCTATTTAGCCCTGATTTTGCTTAATGATTATTCTTGGGTCATTTGTCAAAGGATTTCATGTTCATAGCTCGGCTTCAGGGAAAATGATCCATCCACCACAGATCTGAGTCTCCCTGTTTCCATTGAAAGCTTGCGTTTTTCAGTAGCGAAGAGCATGTGTTGGGGTATGTACATGCTATGGGTCCCTAATGAATAATCACAGGAGCTGACAGGTGCTAGGTTAGCTCTAAGTGCCTTGGGAGACGAAAAATACTTTTTCTTTTCCTTATTCCATTTTTTTTTTTCCCCCACCCTGAGGAACTGACGTAAATACCTAGAGAATAAGAGACACTAATCATTCTGAGATGCTTCCAGAACAGTGATGCTGATAATTTTCTCTGAACTTTATTTCTATGTGTCTTCCAAGAACAACAATGAAATGAACTTTTGCAATTTTAAACAACACAGTGTTTCGTTTGCTGATTGAAAGGCTAAGGAATTATCTTCCCACCTAGAAAAATTTACTTTGCACCACTTAGCTGAGTTGAGTTACTGCACTGAAAGTACTGCCTTGTGAGGCTAGAGGTCCTACCTTGTCAGCAGCTTCAGGCCTTTGTGAATCAGTTTTCAGTCTACTTTCTTAGTGACGCAAGGCCTAACACAAAAGTCACTGGCACATCTGGAGCAACTTTTCTAGGAAAAGTGTTTTAGATTTACTAAAACTCATTGTCACCAATTGTCACTTTCCAATTATGCTATCACCCTTGATGTTTTGATGGATAAGGAAGCTCAATTTTTGGGGGCAGTACCCTAGACTGCTTTGTGAGAAATTAAAATAGGGATGGAAAATCTATGAATCAGCAGAGGATATCACACATAACCCAGGAAATTGCTTCTATAGTCATGCTGAAAACAAATGCTGATCTCTTAAAAAGAAAACTATACACAGAAGAAGTAACAGCCAGCCCAAGTAATTTATGTTCTTTACTATAACTAGGGTCTTACATTATTAGGAGAGATGTATTACCTGGATGTCAGAAAATAATCTGACAGAGATTTTGAAAATATTTATCCTGAAACAATGCACTTGTTATGCCTCCTTTTCTGTCAACTTCATGTAGAAAAGGCTGTGTAGGTTCAGGAGCCAAGTGGCTAAAGTGTGCTGTAAATCACTTGACTTGCAGAAACAATGTAGGTTTTTCACTTAACACTGCTTGGGGATACACATACTCTGAAAATTTGATTCTTTGTAATATTTACTGAGAAACAGAACACTTATCTTTCAACACAACAAAATGTACATGAGACACTTTACCTAGTAATCTGGCAGACACAATCATTCCTTTGAAAACACATTTGTTGTTATTAATCTTGCTCCTGAGCCTCTTTCACATTGAAATATTCACTATCACTCCTGATATACAATGGTGTTACTAAGGAGTCAACCTCACTTCATTATTTCTATTACAATAACTGAAAAAAACACACTGGCTTGAAATCATGGAACAATGAAATCATGCAGATTCTCCCACCAAGTTTATTAGGGCTGGATTTCATCCAATATACTATTAAATCTGTAAGCATAAACCACAATCACAGTTGCTGAATTATATTAGATAGCAATTTAGATTTATTCAATTTACTACATGTACAGTCCAATATAATTCTCATGAACGTCAATGAGCATTTTGAAGGCACAGCAATGGGACTGGGTTTTCACCAGACTAACTGCTCCCAGACTGCCAGATGAGTCCCACCATGAACTGGAAAACTCTTTAAAAGTGGACTGCATCAGACAAAACCAGGTGAGTACTTCTCTGAAGAAACAGGAACAGTGTTTCTGTTGTCAAACCTCTTCTCCTGTACCTGAGTATACCATGGCATCTATATGCCATTGTGGCTGACTTCACTCAAGTGGAGCACTCAAGTGGACTCCTCTTCATGCATACATTGTGGTGACCTTTGCTGTTGCTGCTGCCACGAGATCATTCAAACACAACCTTCAGGTCACTGAGGGGCCTGGACAACAGAAATCAGGCATCTCAGACCTAGATGGACAGGTGGCAGTTGCAAGATTTTCATCTTCTAATACGATTATTTAATAAAAGGGAAAAGATAAATATTTAAGAAATTATTTTTTCTGTTATTACTTTGCATCTTGGAAATGATCTCAGTTATGGTGTATTGATTCCAATGTGCACCTGCTTTACTTGAATCAATAGTAAAATTCCATTTCCTTCAGTTGCAGCAGGGCTGGGACATAAAGAGTAGTACTGAAATGCACATTTGAGCACTGCTTGCAATGCAAAAGTGCTCATAAAAGGTACTAGAAATGTTACTCTTGTATGAGCTCAGGACTCCCATAAAACATAGCAATGAAGTGAAAAACCTCTGAAGATCAAGCAAGGTTGGAGTGTTGTAAATTCCACGGGCTGGCTACACTCATTGTCTTTATTTTCAACAAAGGAACAATCTTCAAAACCAAAATGAAATTTTGAACCTGTACCCAGTGTTTGTTAACAGCCTGGAGCTGTGTTGAAAATCTGACAGCCTAAACTGTGTGAGTCGTGACTTTGAAAACCTTTGAAAACATGTAGAAGACAGGCTGAATAAAAGGCAGAGCATCCATACTCCTGCATCTTTGGCTATAAATGAAAGAGGGGGTGCATAGTTCTTAATCTAAACTCAGGCTGAGATGCCACCATGCTGCCCTCTTTGCAGGTGGTCTTGTGTGACTTCACATCCAGCAAGCCAACCAAATACCTTCCCTTCAAATTTACAGAGGACCTCAGTGGAGGTGAAAAATGCTTTTGACACTTGCACAAGGTCATGCTGTAACTCAGAAAATATCAAGGATTCTGTACTTGTTGACCTGTATCTGGAGGCTAGGCTCTTTCAAGTGCTAAATCGATTAGGTGTGAAATTATATGAGAGCATTGAACTTCCTGTTACCTTTGATGAGCAATTCTCTCTCTGAACACCTCCAAACACCAGAAGTTCAGATGGAACTTAAAAGTTGCTCAGTTATGTGACGTCATGTACCCTTCAAAGGCCAAACAAAATGGATGGGAGGAAAATAGAGCTACTAGGAAAAACACTTGTCTCCAGGATGTAATCAGTACTCAGCTTGGCATGGGACCAATACACTACACGAAACATACAGTGGAGGGAAATCTGAGCCAGAGAAGCAACAGAAGCGCCTAAGAGGAACAGGAAAACGTCAAATACAAGGTGCAAAACTCTGTAGAGATTGTAGACTGTATCTTGTATTTTAAAAAGGGGTCATTATTGTGGTTTGGTAAAAGAATACCTGCAAACAGCACGTAAGCATTTGCTTTCTAAACTACCCGAGAGCGCTGCCAGTGGCGGAGGCTCCCTTCTCCGCGCGGACCAGGAACACTCGGGTGTGCCCGGGGTGCGCGCGTGTGCCCGGTTGCAGCCGCCTTCCTGAGCTCGCCGCTGCTGGCGCGGCCGGGGGTTCCGGACGGGGGGGACGCTGGGGTGGGAACTTCTTTTTTGGCAGAGCTGGGTGACAGCAGCGGGTGGGCGGAGGGCAGCAGCCGCCAGTCTCTCGGCTGCCCTGGCCCCAGCTCACCCTGCCCGGGGCGCAGTACAGGCGGAGGCGCGGGCTGCGGGAGGGCGCGGCCGCGGGCGAGCACACAATAGCCGTGCCGGGAGCCACCCGCAGAGCCGCGCTGGGCGGGTCCCGTCGCCGCGGGCTCGCCGTGCCGTGCCGGGAGGGGTTGGGGCGGGGCGGGGCGGGCGCACCTGGCCGAGGCGAGCGGCGGCGGCGGCGGGGCAGGGGCGGGAGGCCGCGGCGAGGGGCGGCGCGGCGGGCGGGCCGCTCCCCATTGGCCGTGCGGCCACACCGCGAGTGCCTGCGCGCCGGCCGGGAGCGGCCGCGGCGCTGTCGCCGCTTCCCGGGTCGCGGAGCGGCGGGAGCCGCGGCAGCCGCTGCGGCGGCGGAAGGGTGAGCTTACCCAGCGGGGGGCGCCGCGGAGGGGAGAGCCGGTGTCGTTAGCCCCGGCCCGGCGGCGCCGAGGGCATCCCCCGCCTCGCCCGGGGTCGGGTTGCGGAGATGTCCGGTGAGGGCTCCTCCCGCAGGCCCGGCGGCACGTTCCGGTTGACGGGGCAACGGAGCCTCTGAGGAATGCGGCGGGCGGGCGGCTGGGCTCCGGTAGCCGCCACGGCAGCTGGGCGGCTGCCGCTCCCGGGGGAGGGGCGGGGGCGCGGGGCGCCGGTTTTTTCTCCCGGCGCTCGGGCAGGGGCAGGGGGAGGTGCCCTTGGGCCCGCGGGTGCCGCTTCCTTCGCGGGTGAGGCGGGCCGAGAGTGCCCCTGGTTCCGGGAGGGACCGTGGGCAGGGGCGTTCACCTCCGCGGTCCTCCGCAGGGCGCGCAGCCGAGCTCGGGGCGGCTCCGGAGCGCTGGTGATGAGGGCGCCGAGCAGGGGCTGAAGCCGGCGGCGGGCGGCGACCATGACGGTCTTCCGGCAGGAGAACCTGGAGGAGCATTACGAGACGGGCGAGGACCTTGGCAGGTGGGTGCGGGCGGATGGAGCCGCGGCCGCTGAGCGCGGCGGGACAAGGGGCGAGGGCAGGCTCGTACCCACGTTGCCTTTCCACCATGTCTAAGGTGCCCGAAAAGGGAGTTGGATTTGAAGTTACCGCATCTTTGCCTTTTTAATAGGGGTCTGATGAGATTTTTGGACAGGGACCGTTCCTAAGTGGTACCTGCTCTGGCTCGATGCCCTCCCGGCTGCTGTGAGGCGCGTAGGGGCGAACTCGCTGCCGGCGGCGCAGCTGTGGCGGTGCGAGGCTCGCTGCTGTTCGCCGGGCGGGGAACTGGAAACGGGCTGGGCTTGAAGGAGAGAAGTTTTCATTTTTCGTAGTGTCAAGGACTACGTTTGTATCATGTGTTGGATTTTTCTTTAAGAACGTAACTTAAGAAGTGGGAGAAGCTCTGTATTTCATCGATACTATTGTGGTGAAGATCACTGGGCATCCCTGTTGGAGCTGGAAGTCTGATTAAGGGATATGAGCAGAGTGCTGCAGATGCAGACCTGCCTACTTGAGCCTTGATTCTTGAATGCTATGTAGTTGTGAGCTCCTCCAAGCTGGCACTATTAGTCATGCCTTGTTTTTTTTAGTGTTTTCTAGTTTTCCATGTTTTAAGACTATTGAAACACTGAGTTGTGTTACATGAGAGTCCTTTTCATGTTCTTTCCCCATCCTTTAAGGAGGAATCCAGTGGCATTCTAGCAAACCAGTGTGGCAAAATCCTTTTCTAGTGTTCATCTAGGTGATTTCGAAGCATAGGATCAGTGTTCAATTAACACAGGGCATTCAGTATACGTGGAGCAAATGCCCCCACATCTGCCTCTTCATACCTTTCCAGTGAAGGGTCCAGTCATAGCAAACGTTGTGAACAAGTTACTTGATAGGGAGGAACTTAGAAATGTTTCACTATTTCTTAAAAAATAGATAAAAATAAAAATAAACCATACCAAACCCAAACAACAGCTAACCAACCAAGAAGCCCATTATTAAGAAAGTCAATTGTGAGGTATTTCCAGTAAACTTCGTCCCATTTATATACAAGTTTGTTTATGTGACTTTGACAATAAATTTGTACCTTTATTTCCTCATAGTGTTCTGGGTTGGCATTTTCACACATTTAGAGTAGTATTCTGTGTTAGACTATGAAGTAGTATTAACTTGCTGGATAGCTTTTTAGGAAGACGTATTATCATGCTAAAGCATAAGTTTGGATTTTGTGGTCTAAACGATTATTTTGGAACCTAAAATTGTTCTATTTGATTTTTAGGGGGGCGGTTTTGACAAGGATGCACAGTGTTCCAAAATTCAGGTTTAGGTTTCTGAACTCTCAAAATAAAACCATTGTTGTGCTTACAGGTACTGTAAATTATTGACTTTATGGAAGAAAGTAAAGACACACATATATTGTGGGGTTTTTAAGGTTCTTCAGGGAGAACACTATGTCAATACTTAAATTTAGAAGGTGTAAAGGTTTATGTAATTTCTCCTGTATTTTTTTTTTTTTTAAGAGGAAGTATCAATGCAATGTTTGGTTGCTAATACATATTTATGAAATAGAATAGTTGCCCTTAGGCCAATTACATGAGAAGTGTTTAAATACATGGAAGTTTTCTTTCAAATAAATGTCCTTTGGAAGTCACTAGCTCCAAAACACTGCAGTGGAGAACGAGCATTTTGTTTTTACATTATGGGAAGTGCAAATGCTCAGAACATTACTTTGTAAAAGAGCAACTAGAAACACCAGAACAAATGGAGGGTTTTGGATTGGCGCAGTGTTAAGTAATGGTGTTCAGTTTAAAAATGTTATATTCATTTGATCATTTACCAACAGGGTATTACAGCACTGGGGGTTTTATCCATCCTAACGCTGTAGAAGCTTGGCATGCAGTCTAAACCTATAATATTTTATGAATTTTAAAGAATGTTAAAATCTACTCTAGTTTTCACTTGAAAAAGAGTAAATAAATCTAAGAACCTCATCAATTTTATCTACATATGTTTTACCATACCAGTGTATTGTAAAGCACTGTGAAATGCTTGGCAGGGCTTTTACTTTAAAAATGGTATATAGTTATTTTAAAGGGCCAAAGCTTTCACTTCAGTATCATTTTAAGTAATCAGGATTGTTCCAGTGTGAAAAGTTGGAATAAAACCTAAAACCATAAGAGTAGGCAAATCTCTGGATAATTGTATGGTTTATTTCAGTGGTGTTTTTAACTTTTGGAACTTAAGTTTCTAGGGTTGCACAAAATACTTTTTTGTAAATCTGTCACTTTCCATTCCTCATTTACCCCTTAGCAGGTTTCTGACTGTTAGCTTTGCATATAAATGTAGTTACCCTGAGGCTCAAAATACAAAAACCAGTGAATATTAAAAACATCTTTGACTTTAAAATTTCCTGTATTCATTTGGGAACCCAAATTGTGAATTAATACTTCAACTAAGCAATGATGAAAGGTTCCATTTCGCAAAATCAACTGACTTTTCCCCTTCTCTTGGAAGAATGCTTTTATTTCCTCTTACTTAGCTGCAGGCATGAAGCAAAAAAGGTGAATAAATTAACAGGTGAGGTTTTATTGACAGACTTGTGTTTGAGTGAAAAGATTCTTAAGTTCCTAGGCCAACCTGCCTTTTGAGAGAGCTCAGTGAATTTTAATTTTAATTATCTTGATTTTAATAATCTACACTGTTTTCCCTTGTAAATTATTTAAGTCTTTGTTACATTATAATACTTCTGACAGTAACTAGAATAAAAAAAATCATTTGAATAAGAAAGGTGTGGTAAAGAAAGCAAATGGGCTGTGTAAATTTAGTTTTTGATATAAAGTCATGAAGGAGGTTTAAGTATTGCTCAGCATAAAACCTAAGGGATGATGGTGTGCCTAGGCTAAAAAAACTGAGTTTTCTAGTTTTCTGGTATTTTACCATGCTTTTGCAGCAAAAGTAATAAACATCATAATCCTCTTACAAAAATGTCTGAGTTTTCTTCTAGTCTTTAGCTCATTTTCATTTATGCTTTGGAATGCATATATATAAGGAAAAAGAAATTTGTGATTGTGAATACTGGTAGAATCACCCTTATTTATTTTTCTTCCTCATACGTGATTTCTCCTGTTTCTCCTGAGAAGTTCATGGCTGTTCAGGTTGGTGTATCTTAAGCAGTCTTGGGAGACTTATGGATCTAATGCTCTCTTTGGAACATATAGGAAAATTGCTCTTGATTTAATGTATGGTGCGTTGCATAGACTTTTTTTTGTTTTGTTTTCCATCTTAGAACTATGAAATTACATGTGTTACTTGTTCACATGCAGGCTACCTACAGACGTTAAGTAATCATCTAAGCATAAAGTTTCAAGGGGTGGTAAACAGTATCATGCAAGAGCAACAAATTTGCCAAAAGCAATTTTGGCATTTTAATTCTGCCTGCAGTTGGAGGTGGCGTGACTGTACATTTTAGATACACTGCTGCAGTGCTTTTACTTCAGTCTGCCCAAAAGTCAGGAATTCAAGTTCAGCAATATCAAAACCCTCAATATAGTGAGCAAGCAAGTAAAGACCTTCAAAACACACTGAACTTTTCAAGGTACGTTTTACCTCCCATGATTGGCCTTGCTTGGGAATTCATACAGTATTGTGAGAAATGTGGTGTGGTTTAAATAATTTTAGGGAGAGCTATCCAAAGCTGTGTTTTAAATACATACTGTGTTTGTCTGTGTGAGTTCCTGATCATATAGACATCTTCTTCCTTCACCCCCAACACCCACATTTGGTATTTTTGGTTGTTTTATTTTCCTTCAAGCTTTCATGTGCTTTCTAAAAGAGATGCAGGGTGTTAAGGTAAAGTTTTGGAATTGAAGAATGGTATTTGCACTGTGGTTCACAATTTTTTGGATTCTTGTTGATTGAGAAAGTAGGAAGAGGTATCTAACAGTTTTGAATGCCAGGCTTGTTTGGACCTGCTGGACTCACTAGGGAAACACTTCTAACTTGTCAAAGGAAGCTACACTGAATCTTGCCAGTTTTGGAGACTGTTCTGACTGTTTGGTAGCTCACTAAGCAGAGATGCTGAGAGTAAAAAGCAGCAACCTAACCCTGCTACCTAGTGTACTGAATGGCTTTATCAGTTGTGAGAGAAAAATGCCAAGGATAACATGCTGAAGATGTTGATAAGAGGGAACAGAGAGCTGTGCAAATATGAATTTACATTCTGTAAAATGTCCCTCTACCTTTCAGAGTTAAGTGAAAAAGGATTTTTTCTTTCCCCTCCCCCCACCAGAAAATGTTTTCCATTGTAAACAGGAAGTAAATAGGCTGAATATACAAATATATATATATGTGTGTGTGTGCATGAATTCATGTGGTCTTGATTATTCAGATACTGGGTTTTGGTAGCACTGTGTCTTATGACTGCAGAGACTGCCTGTCATCTATCCAAACACTATAACTGTAACTACATTACACATCTGTATTGGGAGGAAAGTAAAACCACTGGAAAAAGCCCCAAAAACCCCAACTTGAATGGTGACCAGAATTTGACTTTCATGGCACTTCTCAGGCTTGAAAACTTAACTTAATCTTGCTAACTAGCCCATGTATTAAAATTGCGTCAGTGTTGTCAGGCTCTGTTTTGAGATTTATAGGACATGAAACATGTTTCAGGTGATATGTCCTTTCAATACTCACATTTAAAACCCAAGACAGCAATCTTTAATAATCTTATAGTGTAATATTTTTCCCTATGAATTAGCAGAAAGTCATAGGAGGGAGGGGAAGGAGCAATGTGAAAGGTGATTTTTGTAAGGCTGAAACTGTTGCATGTGAGCTACAAAATTTTTAACTGTGGTACATTGAAATTTCCAGTTTCTGTTTCCTTGCATTTTCTTGCTATAAGCTCATCTCTATCGCTCCATTATAAGGCATGTGTTAACCTTCTTTCTCAAGCAGCAGTAAAATGGTTAAATGGAAGAAGCAGAAGGTGCAGACCTTTGTGGTGCCATTTCCTGTGTTTTTTGTACAGGCATGGTCAGAAATACTGCAAGTGTATAATTCACTGTTTTTATAACTACTTTATTCAGATTTTAGTAGTACACGATAATTAATTAAATTGAGTGGGGTACATTAATTTTTCAGGGAAAAGGATCTCAGAAGGAACTCTGAAAATGTTCATGACAAAGCCCCTGTTTGACCAGTAAACTTGGTTAATTGGTGCCTTGTCTACTTTTTTGTTTTTATTTGAAGAGTTGGAGGTTGTGTAATTCAAATTACATCAAATAACCCTTTCTGTGCTGTTTGTGAACTATGCATGTGTTTTATCAACCTTTGGAGAACATGGTTTTTCCATGCTTGTCTGTAAGTCCTGGCTATAGTGGTTGCATGGATACTGAAAAGGAAGGTTTCTTAACTGGAAAGCATAGCTGCAAAAATTAATGCATCTCAAGTCACTTTGCCTCCCAGACATGCCTCAAAATGTTTTCTTTTCACAAATGCACAGTAGCCTGCAAACTGTTGATTGCACAGGCTGCAAGAGCTGTCCCCATATAGTGCCTCTGGTGACAATTGCTGCCTTATAAAATGTGTTGAGAGGTTTGCTTCATGAAAAGCACAAGAAATGGTGGTGATTTTTTGGGTATAACTTGGTCCTGCTTACTGTTTTTCTCTCTCTGAGGAAGAATAATGACTGCTTTGAATGTTTTTTAAAATACAGTGTAATAAAACCTAGAGCTTTCTGATTATTCTGTGCTTTCAGTTTAAATACACAAATCTTTGTAAATCTAAACTCATCAGGAAGCAGACAAAAATGCTTGTCTGATTTTTTCTTCTAGCCAGGCTTAGTGAGGCATGATCAGTACCAGAACAAGCATGTTAGGGGTGTGCTGAAACTTCAATCTGTCCTAGCTTTCCAGATTCGTCCTTCTGTGTTTGTGGGGGGTTTTAGGTGGGTTTTTTTTTTTCCCTCCCTGTCTTCTCTCTTTGCAGATGTTTCAGTATGTCAGTTTCTCTGTTGGAATCACGTGTACTGAACAGAAGTTGGCCCCTTTAGCCTAGAAAGGGGAGGCTGACACCGCTGTTTCATGAACGCTTTGTTCAAAGCTCAGGCTGCAGTGTTGGTGGTTGAAAGGATCAGTATCTCTTTCCCCTGCTGTGTGTTTCTCTGTAAGTTGTTTTGTTTCAGTTTTGGAGGTTTTTTTATGTAGTGCTGCCGTCAAAGAGGAAAAATACCACACCCTTTATCTAATTTATGGCAGGTGTACACGCTCAGATCAGCTGAAATCACTGCAAAATCTCAGCCTGCATGGAGTTGTGCTTTCCTCCATAAATCTACCTCAAGTTAAATATGCAGGAGGGACGGAGACTTTACTACAAAGACAGAGCATAAACTGACAACAAAGAAGTTTAAACTGGAAATTAGGAGAACTATGGGAGGTGCAGTAGTAATTGGAATAATCTTTGTGAATGGTTGTTGCAGTTAGTCAAAGGTATTCAAAGCTGTACCAATTTTTGTGATTGTGTGTGTTTGAAACCCTGCCTTAATATCCATCCAGGTGTCTTTCTGTTTTTAACTGGCTTGGTTAGAAAACCTTTGCAACTTGTTGATACAATTTTATATTCTGAAGAAATTACGCCACTTAAAGCAGTGTCTTAGCAGCTTGTTTCCTGAGTGGTAGTGGCTCTGTCTCAGATAAAACTGTTGTTTCTCAAACTGTGTTTTGTCCCCCTTGCAGGAAGATAGGTGACACAAATGAGGATTATCCACTAAACCCGAACAGCATTCTTTGACTAGCCATGTGGTATAATAGGTCATACTTAACTATGATGAGTTTGTGGCTGAGGTGGATGAAGCTGAGAAAAGTGTAGACAAAGCCTAAAGTTCTTCAAGCCTTTACTCTTTCGTTGCTTGTCCACCTTATGAAGTGAATATTGGTGTAATGTGAAACTTTGCGGAACTGGGTACAGAGGCCAGTGCCAAGGAGTCTAATATAGGTGATGTTGCTAAACTCTGAGATCTTGTCTAGGAGATGATACAGGAAAAGTGGAGCCTGCACATTTCAGTCAGTTGTTGGGTGACATTCCTGTTGGTTTTGGTGCAGTTATGGAACTGACTAATGACAGAGATAAATTGTAGGGGCAGGTATCTCTCCATATCCTTGCAAACCTTGCAACATCCTCCTTCACATGTTACTTGCAGGTCTTGTCCCGCAATTTCAAAGAGATGGCAGCCGTCCTCTTCTAAAGTGAAGAAGAGATGCAAAGCTAAGGTGGTGAAGCTGAGAGGTGAAGAGAAAGAGTACTTCTTGAGAAAGAAGGCCTAAGACTTCAGTACATTTAGCCTTGTAATATGCTTGGAGTGATATGATATTATTAATACACTGGAAAAAATAAAATGGTTGGTGAAACAAACTTTAGAAACTGTATTTACATTTACGATATTCATGGATGGTTCTGCAGGCTGGAATTGAAAGGCTTCTTGTCGTAAGGAAAATGACCTTATGGGACCTATTGAAATGAGACCTCTATGAACAGGGAATCTAAATTGTATCACGATTGAGCTTATAATATTAATAGAAAGAATTGCATGATACTCTTCTGGAAAAGGAGAAGGCTGATAAGGATACAGTCATTGTTGATATTTTGCATCAGTTTTGACACTGTCTTTCAAAGTTTCCAGGCATATTGTAGTCCTTGAGAATGTTGTCCTGTTGTATTAAAAGTGTGATATTATTGGCATGTTGGAGTTTGGTGGGTTTTTTTGGTTGTGGTACTCATTGTTGGAGGGAATATCTTGTAATAGATATTCACCCAATCCCAGAATAACTCACATGGTTTACAGCAGTGCTGTAAAACACTTCTCTGAGTAATCCATATGGTGGTCTTCAGCCTTATTCTCTTGGTTTGAGAAGTTTAATTACCTTCCCCTTATTCCTTCCTGTTTGTGCAAGCTGATGTTCCAAACAATTTCTGCTTCCAAAGGCAGTGGTGTTGAGGAGGAAGCATTGTTGCATGGTTGTCCAGGCCACGTGGGTGCCTTGATCCACCAGCAGCAGGGACCCTGGTGTGCCACTCTACTAGAGCAAGTCTTCCCCAGTACCTTCTGCTTGCAGGTGCAAGTCTCTGTTTATTAGGAAGCTCAGATGGCCTTGCCTGTATTTAACAGAAAGAAAAATACCTTACTCGTTGGTCATGAACTTATGTGGATCCATAAGCTTTATCTAAAGCTGGAGATTTCATAGTCAGTGTAAATTATAACTGTCTTTACATACTGATTGAAATTATAGTTTGAGGGGGTTTGGGGTTTTTCATGGTTTTTTTTCTGAATGATGCAGAGGAGTGAGGTTTTGAAAAGGATAAAAATTATTTGGGGCAATAGCATTTGTCTGTGCACTTCTTGCCTAAATAGGATGCTAAGAGCCTGTAAATGAATCAGTGTACTAGAAATACTTTATTTCCACTATGTCTTTATTTGTGAGTAATTAATATTATGCTTCTAAGTTATCAGGAGTTACTTGGAGTTGTGCTTTTTGCCTCGTACTTAAATTGGCTTCTGGGCTCTTGTACATTTCCTCAGGCTTCTCTCAAGTGTGAGTGAAGCCTGAGGAAAGGCACATCTAGCCTGTTTCAAGTTTGAGATGCTGGCTAGGTGTGCCTGTGGAAGTATGCACTTAGAGTACCTGCTTTCGTGCCATGGGAACTGATAGCAGAGGGCTATTTTCCCCAGATCACAGTCTTTTGGACCTGTAGTGTTCTGAAGTTGTTAACACTTGCAGGACAGAGAAAGGCTGTTAATTTTCTGGAAAACGGTGACTTTTAACTGTCTTGTGCTTATAGAGAAGTGGTGTGGAGACTATGACCTCTTCTCCTATTCTTTGTGTTTGCTGAAGTTTTTAGAGAAGAGGATTGAACTTCACTGCTGATATGGTATTTTGTAATCCTGTCTTTCTAAAGGAGACTAAGAAAGCCGGTGCATAAAGCTTCAAATCATGTGTATCCTTTGTGGTGCCTGTTATTTGCCATTGTGCTTACTCTACCTAGCTATGTATGTATAACCGAGTGCAGCTAACTTCTATCCTACCTGATAATGATTTATTCTGACATAGTTTACAATTAAGTTATTCTGCCAGGTTAAATAATTCTGCCAGGTTTAATGGGTGACAAGGTGTGGAGTTTCCATTGTCTGATTTTTGGTAGTGGGGGGGCCACAGAGGTGGCTCCTGTGAGAAGCTGTCAGAAGCTTTCACCATGTCCAACAGAGCCAATCCCTGATGGCTCTGAAGATGGACGTGTTTCTGGCCAAGGGTGGGCCAATTAGAGATGGTGGTAACACCTTTGTGATGACATATTTAAAAAGAAAATCAAACCAAAGTGGGGCACAGAGTTTTTTTGGTTTTGTTTTGTTTTGTTTTTTTCTCTAGTCAGAGGAGGAAGTGAGAACATGTGAGGGAAACAGCATGGAGACACCAAGGTCAGTGGAGAAGGAGGGGCAGGAGGTGCTCCAGTCCCCAGAGCTGAGATTCCTCTGCAGGCTGTGGTGAGACCATGGTGAAGCGCTGTGCCCCTGCAGCCCATGGGGATCTACGGGGCATGCAGAGATCCACCCACAGCCTGTGGGGATCCACGGGGTGTACAGAGATCCACCCACAGCCTGTGGGGACCCACAGGGGATGCAGAGATCCACCCCCAGCCTGTGGGGACCCACAGGGGATGCAGAGATCCACCCCCAGCCTGTGGGGACACACAGGGGATGCAGAGATCCACCCACAGCCCATGTGGGAGGTGCTCATGCTGGAGCACCTGGATTCCTGGAGGAGGCTGTGATCCAGTGGGAGACCTGGTGGAGAGAGAGGGCCCTTGCTCCCAGGCTGGAGCAGCCTGTCTTTGGAAGACTGCACCCTGTGGAAAGAAAGACCCAAACCACAGCAGTTTGGGGAGTAGTGTGTGCCTGTGGGGGGGGACTCACATTGCAGCAGTTTTGGCAGGACTGCTGCTCATGAGAGTGGAGCCATGCTGGAGAAGTTCACGGAGAATTGTCTCCCGTGAGAGGAACCGCAATCTCACAGGTGAAGGGCTCCTCTCCTGGAGCAGCAGCAGAAAATCTTGGTGATGAACTGACCAAAACCCCCATGCCCTGTCTCCCTGTGCTGCCTGTGGGAAGAAGGGAGAAGCTGGGGGGAAAAAAGATGTTTTAAGGGCTTATTTACTTCTCGTTATCCTCCTTTTATTTTGTCAGTAATAAATTCACTTTGTACCTCTAAGCTGAGCCTGTTTTGCCTCTACCCAGCTGTGGCAGGGGAGGGTGAGTGACTTTTATGGGTGCCTGGTGTTTGACCAGTTTCAAACCATGACACCCATATTTGTCCATAGGGGAAAATTACACTAGTGTGTCTTACTTGGGTCCTACAACTGTGAGGCCAAGAACTCAACATTGAATAACTCCGTCAATGAGGCTGGGAGTTTATTATTGTACAAGGAAAAAAAAAGTATATGAAAGTCTTGAATGGTAACAGATTTTATCTTTCAGTACCTCTCTTCTTGCAGACTTGGACTCCTTTGTTGGGACACTTGGCTCCTGTTACCTCTAAGGCAGGTGATGCAGATGTAATCCTAGAGATCTATTTCAACTTTTTTCCTTCAGCTTTCTCTTTCTTTTAGGGATTTAGTTTTGCTTGCTTTAGGTTTGTGTATATTTGTTTTTGTTTTGTTGTGGGTTTTATTCCTTGCAAACACAGACTTCAAACATTTTGGTATGGGAGTGTTGACTTTGTTGGTGTATTATCTGTCTGGCAATATTTTCTTATCTCCATGAGCAGGGACATCTGCGTAGAATTGACATTGATTCCCTGGGAAAGTAAAGCACATCAGGGAATGGCTCAGTTCCTTATGTCTCATCTTTTCTCATGGCATTTTATTTGAAAGGACCTTCTGATACTATTTACTTCACGTTCTTGCCTGAAAGGAGGATATCCCTTTTCCTGGTTTTGCTGCCAGTTCTAACACTAGCTGAAGAACAAACCTTTCCAGATTCTATCTTGCAAAGCTGGTCTGTTTCTGCTGCCTCTTTTGTTCCTCTAGAAAGAAACCTCTACATTATTGTTCCTCCTAAGGGTGTGTTAGTTCCTGGTCAGTGCTGCTCTGCCTGCCTGCGAGCCCACGGGGGGTGGCTAAGCCAGCCTAGGGCAGGGGTCAGAGAATGGGATGGTCCTGTTCCTCACCCCCTGAGCAGCATTCTCCTGTGCTGCCACCAGTGCCATTGTGAGCACAGCCTGGAAGCAGGAGGGGATTACAGATGGAGCTCCATGAACTGGGTCAGTGTGGGCATGCCAGACCAAGATCAGTGCCAGCTGCCAGCGCAGCATAGGAATGCAGGGCCTGTGGGACGGGGAAGCCTCTGCTTGTGACAGGTACTGGCACAGCCTACTAAAGCATGCTGAAAAGCTTGCACCGAGTGTGCTCTGTGCTAGTGCTGTGCAGGTCCAGCCGGCTAAGACCATGTGGAAGAGCTGCACTGAACTGGGAAGCAAAACCTGACTGTGATTAACCCCAGACAATGAGACTGGTGACAGCACAGTCTGAGTATGTTTTCCCGTGGCAGCTATGGTAGTCATACAAGCCCTCCTTTGCACAGCGGTCAGAAGGGACAACTCTGAATATATGAATATATATGTGTGTGTATATATATATAATTTTTTGGTAATATTCTACTTTTTTTTCTGGGTGTTCTAAATCCTGAGGTGCCCAAGCTTGTGTGTGAGAGTGAATAGCTGTGAATAAAAGCTGAAGATCTGGGGAAGCAGACAATTACTTGACTGTAAATAGTGGCTCATAAAACCATAATACATATGGAAGTTACTAAGGCACTTAGCATGAGAGCACTGTGCTTATGACTAAAACTGCTTTGTTTGTAATGCCATATCATCTTAAAAAGCCGTCTTTAAGTCATGGAAAAGCAGTATTTTCATCACTCGCTTAAGTGATGTGTGTATAGCTCAGTGGGTTTCTTACATATTTAGCTAGTATCAAGTTAATAATTGGAGGAGAAAATCCAGAATTTTTCTGCACAGAAAATTACTCTGCTGTCTTCTGTGGAGCATAAGGAGATTGTTTCTCCTTTTAGTTAAAGGAGAAACTTAGTTATTAAAAGGTTAATGCTAACCTTTCAGTATTAACTAGAAGATTAGTAATACACCTGTGGATTTTAGTGATTCTTCATACATGATAGAAGTAGAAAGTAACCAAACTTTAAATCCTTTCCTCACCTTTAATTTGTATAATTTCTAGAGAAAGCTATGGCTTTGCAGTGCACCTTCACTTCTGCTCTTAGTAATTAGATTTCATCCTTTTTCTAGAAAGTGTTTGAATGATCCATACTCTATGACTGTATTAATTTTTTTTTTCAAGCATATTGAAAAAAAAATCTTATATTAGCATTGTTTAATGTATTTAACAGGTGCAGCTGTGCTGTAAAGGTGATGAATTTCTGTGTTTTCATTTGTGACCATCCAACATAGATACCTTCCAGAATCAAAATCTCCATAGGAATGCTGCATATAGGTAAAGTGTTACTGCACATTAGGTTGATAGGTCATACGCTACTAAACAGAGAATTTCTGAAAAGGTGCAATGAAGAAAGGCTGTTCATTGTGATGAAAGAGTGGATCACACAGGTGAGGTCTGATCACTAGACTTTTCTTCTCCAAGCTGAAGGATAAACACCGCTTGGGCATGCTTCAGAACCCATTGCTGAAAAAAGAATCGCGTAACTCAAAACACTAGTTACAAAATAGCAGCAAAAACAGTCTTTAGCATCATCAAAATCAAATGTTTGTTCTGCTCATGTGTTTTAATATTCATACCAGTCTCTTGGTTTAAGATTATCTGAGCTAGAGATAACTGAGCTTTTATGATCAGTTCCAAGTCAGATTTATGTCCCATGTGTCTTTAAACATTTAGCTAGATTAACTTATGATTTAATGTTAATTGCTGAATTGGTTTGCAAATTTCATGAAAAGTCCAAAAGAAGGAGAAAATGAAGTATTAAATAATGGTAGAAGCATTAAGAATCTAGTTAAGTACTTGCAAGGTATATTAAGTTCTGTCTTTATATGGCAATGCTTAGACACTGATTCTTAAAGTAGCTGTATGTGTACATGAACTTTTTAATACCATGAATGAATAGCAGTTGCTTGAAAAATCTGTGGCTTTTTTTCATTACCTTTTTTTTTTTTTTCATTTTCCTGTTTGTTACAGATGTAGTTATTACTTCAACTGCTTACAAGTGTGAGTACTCTGCTTGTCATAGTATACGATGATTTCTGAAAAGACATTAGCAGATGTACATGTATGCAGACCGAATGGGTTTCCACAAGCTCCAGCCCAGGCATCCTTAATAGGAAATGGCTGACATACAGCTGCCTTGGAAGTTTTACAGCTATACACATTCCTCCAGCTTATACATTAAATACCATAACATTTTGACATAGACTGTACATCGGTATTTTAAACTCCTTTGTCTATTACAGGACTTTGGTCAGAAGTATTTTCACTAGTATTATTTAGCTCTTCACATTCTGTAGTTTGATAATTAAGTATTTTGTTAAGGCATTTGAAGCATAGAAACATCTCACGTTTTCACTTTGTGTTGTTGTTACCATCCCCAAGTTTTACCCAGAATCATACTTGTGTTTAGATTGAGTTCACTCTCAAACTGGTTGTGTTCATTTTATATGTCTTGTTACCACATTCAGTGAATTATTATTGTTCCCACTGTAACTGCAAAGGAGCAGCTCCAAATTCCTCTAGAACAGGTCAGTACTTTTTGCCTTTTAGGAATGCACGTGTCACAGATTAGTTACTCAGAAATATCCCTTGTGAGATTACCACAGAATACCAAGATTCACTCAATCTAGCACTACATTTCTTTTTGTGATAGTGGGAGAGACAGTGTGGGTGTGAAAGTGTGGTGTAGCATTGCTTTTGTATACTAGAAAGCTAAGAGCTCTTGAGCTTTGCAGTATTGATTAGTCTCATATTAAAAAGAAAAATTTTTAAAAAATTTGAACATACCACTGGGAAGACTGTATAAACTAACTCTCAGCTTATAACTGTCTGTATAATGCCTCTGCATTTATGTCACATTGCACTATGTTAGATGAAACTTTAAAGTGAAATGTAGTCGTATGGTAAAATGAATTTTCAGTAAGAAACTAAGAAAAAATGTTTATCTCCTGTGCAGTGAAATGTTTTACTGCACCTGAAGTGTGGAAGTTACAGCCTTTAGATTTTATGCTTTTGCTTACAAAGGAATAGCCAACAGCTGCTTTCCCCGTCGCCCCTGCTGGACAGCATAAAAGTAGTGTCTGACCATTATTCAGTCTATTGTATGACGTTTTAGCAAAGATAACTTGCATTTCTTGTCTTGTCTACTGGCACAGTGACAAGTATGCATGTTTGGTGTTACCCAGACTGTAAAAGTGAGTGCTGGATAGATAATATGAAACTGGAGACAGAGCTGAATTGTTTATATGCATACGGGAAGGAGGGCAGGTTTTATCTCTGCCTGTCTGTTTGTCTCTCGCTCACCTATTCAACCATTCAAAGCACTAGAAAAAGCAGAAAAGAGAATTTAATCTTTGACTGCTTTCAGAAGAATTTTTCAGTCAATTTTTTACAGCCATGTGTAAAGCTGTTGGTGTGTCTCTGCTTTGTATCTGCAGTAATCCATGAGTTTCCAGGAGAACAGAATCATCAAACCTTCAGTAACACTTCCAGCTTTTTCAGTGTGCCTTTTCTTCTGAACATCTGCTGCCAACATAGACCCAGAGTACTTTACTCATTCAAATTTGCATTCCAAAACCCAAATGTGAATATAAGAAAAAGAATCTTGACATCAGAATCCCTGATTATGCAAATTAATCTGGGGGTTTTTTGGTTGGTTGGCTTTTGGGGTGGTTTTTTTGTTTGTTTGTTTGTTTGGAATTTTTTTGTTTCATTTTTGTTTTTTTGGGGGGAGTTGGTTTTTTTGGGTTTTGTTGTTTGTTTGTTTGTTTTTAAGGAATTACAGAACTCTGTAAAAGCACATAGTATCTCTTTGTTCTGATTAAAAGTAACAAAAATCTACTTATTTGCCTGACAACTAAGCCACATCAATCCATTGACAAAAGTGTAATTTAGAATGAACAAGACAGTACTGGTGAGCACATTGATGTGAAGAAGTTCCTTTTTGTTTCTGTGTACAGCTTGTAACTTGGAACACTTCTTCTATTTGTACACAGATGCCAGTTTTTCAGTGCCAAGAATGTTCCTTTCATACACTACAAAGTTCTAGCAACAGTGCAACTCCTTTTGCTGGCAAGGGTTTTGTATGTGCTTGAGAGTTAAATCCTTCTACTTCTTTTCTGCTTCATCTCCTCCACATGTTTTCATTCCTTGACCTTCAGTTGCACTAAGCTAATTTTCAAGAGCACAGTTTGACCTAATTACTTAGCAGAGTATGATCATGGAGAAACCCATATATTGTCTGATAGCCCTGTGGTAATAACTTCTTTCAAGTCATGTGCTCCTTTGAAAGAAGAGGACCACATTGACTGCAGGCAGGGCTGTGTGCTGGTGCTGTCTGTGGTGGATTTAGCAGCTGCAAGATCTTTCTTTTCTTTCTGAAATACCATTGCCATGCACTTTTTCCTCTGGAAAAACCCTATCCTTTATGCTGCACAGCACTTCAGAAAGACAAACTCTTGAATCTGTGCCTGTGTTTCTTCAAGTTGTTTTTTATAAGGCTGATGAGCGGGTATAATGATAATTTGAAATGCTCTCATGATTTGGAAGCAGGTAACTAATAAGAGACCAGACCAAGAACTAGAGATGCAATTACAGCTATTAACCCCCATTTTCTGAAAAGGTTCAAAGCACAGCAGCAAGCAAACGTAGGAGGAAGAGAGGGAGCATGATTTCCTCATGTCGGCAGTGCCTTCCTTAGCTGCACCTCACTGCAAACCTTCTGGTGCCTTTTCAATACTTGTGGTACTTTCTGTCTAGCTGATCAGGGCATCTCTAAAAAAATCTGAAGCTGTATGCTGCTGCAGAGTGGAGCTTTCATCTGTTGAAACCTGTGTTACCTGCCCTGGTCTCCTGTGTTGATGAATGTGGGGTTACACTGTGACAGGGCTATGCTGTGAAGAATCTCTTAATACATTCTGGTTTAAGCAGTGTGTAATGGTAACAAAATGAGACAGTCAAGTGAAGGAATGTTTTCTCTGCCTCCTTTGTAAGGCAGATGGAAATTTCTTTCAAGTTCCTTGTGTATGTCTCTCTGTACTAAAACAAGTCACAAATTAAGTGGAGGCACAGGAGTTTTTTCAAGCTTATGGAGTAGCCTAGTGACAGGAAAATTCGCTTGCTAAAATGAGACCTTCACTGTCAAGTAGCAAGTGTTTTAGAGTTATTGAAGTTCTTCCTTGCACTGTACTTCGCAGATCATCAACATCATTCTTTCCTAGCTGCTACTGGATTCATTTGCTAAATAAAATAATTGTGAGATATTAATTTTTATCTTTTCTTGGAGGATTGATTATATCTCTGTAGGAAATTTCATTGTGTGAATCATGCAGAATTCAAAGCGGGAGCTTTGAATTGTATTGAACTGTATTTGACTTGTAGCACTTAGTAGTATCCTTTATGTTATCATCACGACTGCTTTTTGCAGGAAAAAAGAAAGCTGAGGTGGGAGAGCTCTTCTGACTGTTGCTTTCATTTGAAAACTAGTAAGCAAAATATGTTTTTGATTGTTTGTTTATGTGTTCCAGTATTAGACAGTTCTCCTGTCTTTTTTTGTATCTTCTTTTTTAAAAAGTTATGGACAATAGGATGACACACTTCAAGTGTCTTGTGTGTTCTGCGTGCAGTGTGTTGTCAAGGATGGCTTTTCAAATTAATATTATTCATTTTATGCAAATCTGTTGGTCTGTGATTTATGCCATAAAGTTTACAGCCCATGGTCCTTGAGCATGCAATGTTAAGTACTCTGTAGCTGGTCTTTTAGAAGTATTGAGGGGTAAAAGCAAGTGGGAATATATTTGTGAGGGAGATGACTCCCTTTTTTCCTTAAAAATAGAAGCGGAGGGGAAGAGGACTGTGTCCCTGTTTGTACATGTATGGTAGTGGTGTCTCTGTGCTTGGTTTTTCTTCCATTTTTACCACACATGTAGATTGTACAGTTACTGGCATGTTTTGGAAGGTCTGGTGTTTATTCAGCTGTGCAAAATTACTTAATAATGAAGTTCTGTTCCTTCGCTCAATTCTCTGTTCATTTGGAAGGACTATGAATTTTTAAACTGCTTTTAACATCTTTCATTTAAACACAACTTCCTTCTATCTACTACGTAATATTATCTTTAATACTGTTTATGGCTGATGGTTTCTCATACTTCTCAAGAATGACAAGTAGCTGATATGAAGAAAAAGAAGGATCTTTTGAAACAGATATGAAACACTAGAAAAAGCAAGGTAACATAATGTGATATCGACTGAGCTGAGAATTGAATCCACTCTCTAGGGAAAGGGATGAGCTTTATGGATATGGTTACTGTCACCTTGTTAGTAGTTATAAAGTGTGCATGAGAGTGTTCAGGTTGCATGTACTGCATGGAGGCAGTTATTGTACATTTCTTAGATACACAGTGTAGCCTTATGCTGGCATCTGGGCAGGTTTACTCTAGTTTTACTATAGGTATTTATAATGGCTTGCTTTAACAAAGGCCAAGAACTGCAAGTTTCAGTTGCAGATGTGCTGCCTGGAGTGCTAGTCTTCACCTTATCTTTTCAATAGATTTCAAGATTGCACAAGAAAGAAACTGGTTAATCTTTGTAAAGCTCAGACTAGGTTGTTAAGCACATTTGACAGCTTGTTCATGTGTGTATTTTTAAAAATCAGTTGTGTTCTACCCATTGTTCTTCCTTCTCTTTCTTCCTCCTTGTATAATGGTTCAGTTGTTTCTGTATACCATCAGAAGCAACATGTCACTGCCTTCTGGTCTGTCTTGGATGTTAGCTTTGCTTACATTTGCTTTTGCCCTCTGTACTTCGGCATCTATTCAATCTCAACACGATACTCACTTTCTGCTGCCTGTTGGATATTTTCCTTGGCTTTATCTCCAAGTGTCAAAATGCACCGTGCTGTCCTTAATCACTCAATAAACAGACAGGAGCTGAGATTTTCCAGGATGTTGGAAGGTTGAAAACATCTTCAGGCTTAGTCTCAAAGCATCTCCTTTGCCTCTGCTGTGCTTTTTATTTTCTTCATCAGAAAGTTGACTTACGCAGTATCCAGTTCACCTCGGTACACAATGAATTCCTGTCAGTTGAGTTTTGTGGTTCCTTTTTGCTTAAAGTTGATATAGCTGCTTTAACCAAAAGTTATTGAAACATTAAAAAATGAAAAATCCAACCCCCCCAACACCTCAGCTTAAGAATCAGTCACAAGACAATAGTGAAGCTGGATCATTATCATCAGAAAACATAGTGACATAGTTGCTAGTAACATAGTTGCTAATTATTAATATTTATCTTGACTATTCATAAGTAACTGATGAAAAATTTAATTTCTCTGTAGACATTTAGAATTTTCACTCTGGAAATTAGACAGTAACTTTTTGTACAGGGTAGGAAGAAGTTGAGAAAAGAATTAGTTTAAATATCTTAACATTTTTCAGATTCATCTGCATTTTATGTTTTTTGCATAAAAAAACTGCTTTTGAGAGGTCTCTAAAGGTCAATTTACAGTCTCTTCTTTGCCATTTGGAGTAGCTGCATGACTTCTAGGCAGTGCAGCTTTAGGTGTTTGGAATGAGTGTTCATTGTGGTTTTGGCTAGAGGAGGTTACTCTGAATCTGACTGAGGAACTATTTCAGAGACGGAGCTATAAAGTGGCCTTTTGATCTGATCATAATAAAGAAACTGTTGAATTAATCGCCTTTTTCCTTTGGAGACACCAAAGTTAGTCCTGCATACAGTGTGACTATTGTCTGTACAAGCTTTCCTGCTGAAGTTCCCAAGCATTTAAGCTCCCCATCAACACTGTTCTGGGATGAGAAGATGATGTAGTAAAGAAGTATCTTTATTGTTTGACACATGTCTGTTGGCCTTCACAACCATTGCAAGGTGGCCCCTTAGCTTGTTTTCTGTGGAATTTGGGTATAACTTATCAGCAGTTGAGAGCTCATGAAAATATTTGGAGTTGACTTTGTACTTTTTAATGTATATGGTTTGGTGCTACTGCTTCAAAGTAGCACTAAGTAACCAGTAAAGTTAGTGTAACAAAGTGTAATGTTTTCAGCTCTGTTCTCTGAGCTTCATAGTTACTGAGAAAATCACCTGGAGGGAAAATTTTCTGACCTGTTTTGCATATGCTATCAGTCTTAATTTAAAACCATGAGCTTTTTTGATTTTACGTGATCCATCTCTGTAACTGTGCTATATAAAGAAATCAATTTTGGTGTTTCCATAGTATTATCCCAAATGTAGTGAACTAACTATAATTAATTTCAGTTTTGTTTCTTAGCCTGAAAGTGATTAATTTTCTGTGAGTGGAAGAAACAGTGCAGCCTGGTTGCCGTAACCATGCACTGGTGGGGCTTGCAGTCCTGAGGGGTATGGGTCAGGTAAAATAGTAGAGTTAGGCTCCTGAACTACAGGAAAGCAGACTTACAGATCTTCAGAGACATAGTCAGTCCTGGGAGACTGCCCAGAGGAGCAAGGGAGTGGAACAGAGCTGGCAAATCTCTGAGAAAGTCTTCCACAGAGCAGAAGAGCTGGCAAACCCCAGGAAAAAGAAATCGGGCCAGGAAGGCAAGAGATGGGCACAGATGAGTAGGGAACTGCTGGTCGGACTGAAGGGAATAAATCAAATGCAGAGGCAGTGGAAACAAAATGAGCTGGGAAGGGCATAGAAGTTCAGTTTGTAGTGATGGGTGAAAAGGACAAGGGGTACCCTCCCGATAAACAATGCTGGCAAACTGGTAAGAAAGGATGAGGAGAAGATACTGAGGTACTTAAAAATCTATTTTTGCCTCAATCTTCAACGGCAACCTTCCTTCCCACACCTCTTGAGTGTGTGGACAGCAGGCTGGGGACTGAGGGAACAAATTTGCTCCCACTATAAATAAAGATCTGGTTTGGGACCATCTGAAGAACTTAAACATACATAAATCCATGGGACCTAATGAGACACACACCAGAGTCGTGAAGAAATTGGCTGATGTAGTTGCAAAGCCACTCTTCATTGTATTTAGAAAGTCATGGCAGTCAGAGGAAATGGAAAAGGGTAACCATTGTATTAATTTTTAAAAAGGTTAGAAAGTAGGACACTGGGAACTACTGACCTGTCAGCATTGTCTCTGTGCCTGGAAAGATCATGGAACAGACCCTCCTGAAAGCTGTGCTAAGCACATGGGGCACAGGGAAGTGACTCAAGCCACCATGGCTTCAGTAAGAACAAGTTCTGACTGACCAACCCAGTGGCCTTCTGTGATGGAGTGACTACATCAGTGGATAAGAGAAGGGCCACAGATGTTATATATCTGGGCTTCTGTAAAGCCTTTGACACAGTCCCCCACAACATCCTTCTCTCTAAATTGGAAATTGATAAAAAACTGTTTGGAGGTGCTCATCCAGAGGGTTGTGGTCAATAGGTCAGAGTCCCTATAGACATCAGTGACAAGTGAGGTCTCCTGGGGTCCACGGTTATTTAATATGTTTATTAATGACATAAACGGATCAAGAGCACCTTCAGGAAATTTTCAGATGCCACCAAGCTGAGTGGTGCTGTTGACATACCTGAAGGACAGGATGCCATCCAGAGGGACCTGGGCAAGCTCAAGAACTGGGCTCATGGGAATCTCATGAGGTTTAACAAAACCAAGTGCTAGGTGCTGCACCTGGGTTGGGGCAACCCCAGTTCCAGCACAGGCTGGGGGATGAACATGTCAAGAATAGCCCTGCAGGAAGGACTTGGGGGTGCTGGTGGGTGAGAGGCTGGACATGACCCAGCCATGAAAGCCAAACGTGTCCTGGGCTACATCCAAAGCAGTGTGGACAGCAGAGGAGGGAGGGGATTCTGCCCCTCTGCTCTGCTGAGACTCCACCTGGAACCCTGCATCCAGCCCTGAGTTCCCAGCACAAGAAGGACATTAATCTGTTGCATTGAGTCCAGGAGAGGGGGAAAAAGCTGAGAGAATTGGATTTATTCAGCCTGGAGAAGACTTTGGGGTGACCTAATCTCTGTACCTAATTTCTGTACCTGAAAGGAGCCTACAAGAAAGATGGAGAGAGAGCATGTAAGACATGTACATAACAGCCTGTAGTGACAGGACAAGGGAGAATGGCTTCAAACTGAAAGAGCAGGTTTAGATTAGATACTAGACAAAAACTGTGGGGGTGGTGAGGCACTGCAGTGTCTCTGCCCAGAGACGTTGTGGATGCCCCATCCCTGGAAGTGTTCAAGGCCAGGTTGAATGAGGCTCTGTGCAACCTGGTCTAATGGGAGTTGTGCCTGCCCCTGGTAGAGGGGGGTTGAAACGAAATGATCTTTAAATGAAACTAAATTATCTTTAAAGTCCCTTCCAATCAAGGCCATTCTATGATTCTGCAGTTTTAGGAAGAATACAAAGCATGAAGATCTTTAGCTCATTGCTATTTCATCCTAGGACATGTGGTAGCACTTTCTGCCATGCCTTGTGTGAACAGGGTTTGGAGTTTTTAAAATTATATTTTAAGCTGGATCATTGAGCATTAATGGTTAGAAGTAAATCTTGGTTTTGTGAGATCACTTTAAGAGATATGATAACAGGAAGAAATAGCTGGGCATGCAGGGGGGTAAGTAGGGTATGCACAGATATTTTTGTACTAGCTTCACTTCTAGACGGAGAAGGAACATGTTAGAGGCCATTTCCACATGGCCCTTTTCTGCCATGTGCTGCAGAACTGTCACTGTGCTAGCAGTCCAGCCCAACAAATGTTTATATATTATATGATGTTAATATGAAAATTATTTAAACTAAATTGGGGGAAAATACTATTTTGGGAGGACTATGAGTGGAAAAAAATATAAATCAATAATAAATTTCATAGAGAAATCTCATATTGGTCTCAATAGTACTACTTTCTACACTAATTTTATGCACCCTCCTGATTTACTTTAGGTATCTGTTTAATGTTGGCCTACATAGGCTTTAATTTTGGAGCAAAGCTTAAAACTCAAAAAAGCTAATATCGTCCCTGCTTTCACTTTTTTTGGAGTTCTGGTAGTACCTTTTCTGTTCTACCCTGGTGGTCTTGACTGAAGTTTATTCCTTCTGCTAGTCATGTGGCAGATGGGGAAAAGAGTCTCAGCATTGTAGCACACAAAATCATGTGAGGTCAGAAAAAGTGACTGTCTCATCGTGACAGCCTGGTTTCCATGTGATCATTACTTTCCTCTATCATCTGCAGAAGAGGGCAGTGTTCCTTGTGCTCACTGTAATTCCAGTGACCCTGTACTTGCAGTTATGAGAACGCTTAGGTAGTGCTAGTGGTTCACTTCTACAGCCCACTCACCATGTGCCACCACCTTTAATGAGGGCGCCACTTCAAGCCCTTTCGTCATCTAGTTTAATATTATTATGTTCCCATCTCTGATAAACTGTCTTCTTTTAGCACCATGATGACGTGGTTGTGTGCAGAGGTGTTTTACAGCTGCCTGGTAACTCGCCCCTTGCAGCTGCTACTGGATTGCATCTTCCAAAGGAACCTGGATTTTTGAGGAACCTTTGTTGGGAGGAGTTGATACTCATTGTGAAGTCAATTTATATTTGCATCCCTGACAAAGGTTGTATCTGGCTGTTTTCAGCAATGCCTGTGCTTACCTTGTTCATCCTCAAGGGGAAGCCTAGACTCACACATGTATTGGGATTTCAGCTTGTTTACTCCAATGTTCTTTGATTCATAGTTTGAGATAAATGTTCTCTGATGCTGAAGTTTGGTTGGGTTTTGGGTTGGTGTGGTTGTTGTTTGCTTCTTTGTTTGTGGTTTTGTGGGTTTTTTGGTTTTCGTTTTGTTTTGTTTTCCCATGATTTGAGAAAGTTTTCAAAAAGAGCGGGAAGTATCCTCAGTTGAACATAGTGAAAGCATTGAGAATGGCAGTAAATTTAAGCCTAAAAGCTGGTTATAAAACAGCTGAGTCTCACTGGTGGTGTTGCCAAGACAATGAAAATTAATTCAGAAGCTTTTCTGACTTTTTGTGTGATTGTACAGTTTCAGAAAGGAAGGTGTTGGAGGATTCCCTATTCCATTTGACAGATTTTCATGTCAAGCCCACAAACTGATTTTTGACTGCCAACCCTGCAGTAGTGTACTTGCAGCAGCTGAGCTCAGCTCTATGCCTGTCACCACCAACACACTATCACTTCTGCCAGCTAGACACTCTTATGGTTACACTTGGAGTAACACCTGTGCAAACTCATTAATTGCTAAGATTTTCACTGATGTCTTTCTGTGAAACAGGAAGAGAGCAGTCTGTATTTTCTGGCAATCTTTTTTTGTTTTGCCTCTGAAAACTCATTTTCCTACCAGCATGTGGTGGTTTCAGGCAGATTTTGGGAGAAACGCTCCCACGGGGCCCTTCTCCCCTCCCCCAACCAGTTCGGGAAAAGACTTCCTCAGAGAGAAGTGGAAAAAACCTGTTTATTAAACGGCAAAGCACTCCCAGCACAATACCCAACGACAAGAGCTTCGTGCCGCTTATGGAGAGATAACAAACTTAAAAAGAGAAAGTCTCCTCTTGAAGATAGTCACTGTGTTCCGCCGCTCCGTCTCTGCTGGAACTGGGAGAAAAGGAGATATGCAGGGCTGGTCTTGGTGGGGTGGGTCCCCTGTGGAGGCCCCCGGTGCTTCCCCCAGGTCCTTAGTCCGGAGAGGTTGGAACAGTTCTGAGGAGAGGGCAAAAAAGAAAAAAAGGAAGGAAAAAAAAAGGAAAAAAAAAAAAAAAAAAGCTTCAGCTATTCTACAGGGTCTAACTACGCTAGCACTAAACTGCTGGGGAAAATAAACAACAGGGCTTCTTTCATCTTGCAGTGTTCCAACACCCCCTAGTTCAAGGTCACTCCAAGGAGCAGAGTTTTCCTGGGAAAAAAAACAAACCGTGCTTCCCTCCCCTTTGCACCCAACAGACGATTGGGGATACACAGTCAACCTAGGACATGGCACATAGTTGATGTTCAGCCATGAGAAAACTGTAAGGCCAAAAGCAGTTCTTGTTGCCAGAGAAACACCTCATCTGTGAGAGGAAGGAAGACTTTAACATGGAATTTGTGCTCTGCAGATGCAAACTTGTGTGCCTCTAAGTTTTCTGGACTACCAAGAACATGAGTGTCTTCCATTAGTTTTTTTGTGGCTACCAAGGAGTAGCCACATGGTTGCTCACAGCTGGTCAGAGTAAATATACTGCACTGGCAGCCATAACAAAACAGTGTTTCCTGCAGTGACAGACAGTCCATCCTGAATCCTGAATTGCACGCCAGCACACTTGCCTTCCTGCCCTGTTGTGAGGCACTTGGCTTCCAAGTGCAAGCCCATCAAGGGCGGTTAAGAAACCAAGATATCCTGGGAGCCCAGTCTTACTTTCTTTGGGCAAATGGGGGTTGCCTTTTTGGGTACAAACTCCCAAACTACATAACAATAAAGATTATCCCCTCTTCTGGCAGGTGTGTGCCGCCTGGCATTGAAGGCAGTGGGGCAGCAGTGCCTGTGGAGGGCTGCATGCTGCACCCTTGGTTCTTGCCAGACAAATTCTTCATTGCATTCCATAGTGCATGCTGGGATTTTAGCAGTTGTCCCAGTGAGTGATCCAGAGGTGATAATGGCCCTCTCTGTGCATCATCTCCCTTCTACCAGTGAGGGCCTGTCTCAGGACTCCCAGCTCTGCCAGGGGGATGCTGCTTCAGGAGCTTCCGATCAGTGAAGGGAAGAAGCAACCATTTTTAGCATCCAGCATTGTGGAACTTTTGGTTAAATTGACAGAGCAGCCAGAATAATTTCAGAAACATGGTAGTGTAGAGGGATAGCAGTGTGCTGGCTTGAAGGCAAAATCAGCGAGAGACTCCAAGTCAGAAAAAAACAATTTAATAGGAGAGGGGAAAAAAAAAGGTAAAATAAAATAAAACACATGCAACAGTACAAAAGATCACTGACATAGTCAGAATACAACCTGAAACCGTGGTGGTAGCAGTCCAGATGAAGTGGTCTTGTCGAAGCAGTGTTCCCATAAAAAGGTCTGGTAGCTCTTGTCCTCTGGGAATCCAGTGGGTAAGGCTGCCTGTGCTGTCCCAAATCCCAGATTCTATCCAGGTGGGAATGCTTGGCTCCTCCCCCTGGGTGGAGCATCTCACAATGGGCTGATATCATTTTATCAGTCTTGTAATGGGTCCTTGATTGCCCATTAAACAGAGATAGCTCCTGGAGGGAGTTATCTATGAGTAATGCAGCAGGGCATTGATGGGGCATTAACAGAAGATGGTCTGGAGGGAGGGGGCAAGGGAAACACTGCCCAACCTAGTTTCAACAGCTCATGTAGATGGTGATAGAATACATACTTTGGGCACATCTTACATTGTAACCTATGGCAAGCAGGATTCTGGTTTGAGTTTTGCATGCTGAACAACTGAGAAGAAGTATAAAGTTGCCTTGAGGCATGTTACTGAGGCACCATTAATAGGAAGGGAGCCATTCTGCAAAACACTGGACTGTGTGCTGGCTTCATGGAACTGCATTTGAGTGCTGACTTCCTGACAAGTAGCTACTGCTGCTTTCTAGCTGGGCGTGAGAACTTTATGCGAGTTGAAGCAAGAAAATGCTACTTGCCACACTGTCTGTCTCTGGCAGCACAGGTTTTCTTACCTAGTATAATAAATCCTTCTTAAAAGATCTCTTTCCCTAGAATAAAAAAGGACTATTAAAATTTGTTGTTCTTCATCACACTGTTTTGCAAGACCATTTGTGGCAAATGTACTGCCACACTGGTCTCTTTCTGATAGCTCCTAAATGACATTTCCTTGTGTAAAGAGCTAAGAGAAAACTCCAGTCAGAGCAATTTTTCTTTGACAATTTAACATGAAAAAGAACAATATGAAGCTTGTCACCAGGGTAGAGCACATTGTGCTGGCCTTCCTGAGACAATTTGTATCAGACTGGAAAGCTGGTGGCTGGCAGTAGGAAAGGTAGGCTGCTTACAGTAGTGGCACAGGGGGTCTGTGCAGAAAGCAGTCACGCAGCACACGGTCCTCTGACACAGTGTTTTTATCAGAGTTGGGCTTCTGTGACAGAGGCAATAGCAGTCCATGCTAAGGGAAATCTTGCTCCAGGTAATGATTCGAGTAGATGAAACTTAAGCAGATAAATGTTGCTTAATGACAGAAGAAGGAAAGAAAGGTATGAATGGAATTTCTTGAGGCCAAAATAAAATGCCTTTGTGAACTGGATTGGTAACAACAATTCAGCAAAAATTAATTACACCTTTCTTTGCACTAGTGTAGCATGTGTCATTTCTGTTTCCTTTGTCAAGCAGGCAGCAGATACAAGAAAATTTCAGGAATTTGCGCAGTTTAATATTTGGAATCTTGACTTGAAAATTTAAGATCAAAGTAGGCTGTGGTTTTGTTAGGAAAATTAATCTACGAACACCAGAGGTTTATGTCCAAAAAGGAGACAAAGGAGTCCTTTTACTTTATTCGAATAAAGGGAGAGGCCATGGGGCATTTCCCCTGGGGTGTCTCAGTTTCTCGGAGGACGCAGCCTCCTTTTTATCCTAATTTCCTGGACGCATTTCCCTCTCTTTTTCCCCATTGGCTGAGGTACTTGAGAGGTACAGAATTCCTGAATGCCTAAGGCCTAAGATTCCCCTTTTAATGTATAACCCCCCCCGCTAATTTTTAATTTTTATGGGATTTATGGGTTTTCCCCATTGTTGCGTTCATCTTTCAATATTCAATTTCATTTACAAACAAACTTATGTTTAAGTATCTTCTTTTCCATTCATCAATCAGTAGAATCCTTCCCATTGTTTCTCTTATCTCTCAGTGCTAGTTTTATCTACCAGCAGACTGAGGGCTTGTGTGTAAAGACAGATCTCATTCCTCTCAGTTTGGGAAGTGAAAGATTTCAGGATTGTTTGTGTCTTATTTCCATATGCAAAACCATGTATTAACTACAACAAATATATCTTCTATAAAGCAGACTGTCAATCATGGACAACTCTTTTTTTTTTTAATTAGAATACCATATACTGGAGGAACATCTGACCACAAATTTCCAAACTTTTTTCCCCAAACTTCACAGCTTTGATGCAGGATTAAATCAACTAAAAGCTCTTCATACTCTTCTATCATGTCTACAGTACTCATCCCTTAGCCTCTGAAACCTTTTCAGTAACCATTTAACACTTTCAGGAAGTGAATTTGCAGTTAATGCTTGAGGAAGTTATAATAGTGAAGAGAATGTCGTGAAATACCTCTAGAAGGATGGAGAGGGAATTGATGTGTGGCAAAAATTCATTGGAAGTACTGAAATGCCACTAGTGACTGGTTCTGCTTTTTTTCCAGGCCTGGCTCATCTTCAGTTTGCATGCAGGGGACTCCTGAGTAGAAGTAAGATGAGGAACTGATTCTAGGGACTCACTGCTCGTGATGGCAAAAGGAAAGAAGCACACAACTCCTTGCTTATAGCTAACTCTTAGGCAGGATGGATTTGGATGCTGCTCTCTACAAGGGTACTGCCATTTTGTTTGAAAAGCTGTAATGAAAAGACCAGTTTTCTGGAAAAATACACTTATTAAAGCCCCATTTACAAAGTAATTTATTAATTTAAAAATCATTGCTTTATTTTGAAGCTGTATTTAAACACGCTTTATTGCTCTTCCAAATGTTTCCAAGTTAGTGCACTTGCTTTATCTCTGGTGCAGTACTGCTTAGCCATAGCTTGTGAAGCACTAGGGGGGAGGATGGCAAAGCCAGGTTATGTAGGTCAGTTACAATTTGACACTGCAAAATTCTACAGAAGTGCATCTTGATTAAGACCATAATTTCCAAAGTGCTTCCTTGTAGTTTGTGCAGTCCTTTTCTCTCAGCCCTTGTAACATGAAGAAAAACTTTGAACTGCAGCCTGCAGTGACTGTTAAGTCCATGTGAATGTGTTTTTATTCTGATGCCTAACTCCTCATCTGAGTAGGAAGGGCTGGAATTGATGCAGTAGAATCTCTTGGAGACTGACTGAATTACTGTAGAAAGTGAATGTTATCAGTAATGTTAGCAATTCTAAATATGCAACTGTTTGGATGACAAATCTCCTTAGTCAAAACCAAACGTAGAAAGAGTATCTTTATTTTGACAAAGAAGCTGAATTTTAGAAACCCACTTATTTCTAGTAATGCTGATAGGGACTTGCAACTTTTTTTTCCCTTTTTTTCAATTGTATTAATTATCACTGCTAATATATTTTGAGCATACTCCTTGCATTAATAAAAGTGTCTGCATTGGTTACAATAGTCTCCATCTTTTCCTTCAATGTAATAGCTTTCCTAGCTTTCATAAAGATCATTGAAGTAGGCATGTGGACATCTGAATGTTTCAGAGCACTGACTGCTGAAGTCAGAAATGGAGGTATTGTTAAGTCAAAGCTTACGCGCAGGAGACAGCTTCTGTGCACAGCATCCAGTTGCAGAAGTGGGATGTCTTCGTGCTTTAGCTTTATGCTTTATATAAACCATCTCTAGAAATTACTTAATCCATTTCTCTGCTTTAAAAGATCAACTCAGCTGCCTGTAAATATAAAAAAAAGTTAACTGTATTCTCTGTCTAACTAACACTGAAAAACTAAATGTTCAATACTCTTTTCTTAACTAAATGCATACTCCTAGCTTTTTAATGATGAGTTAAAGTAAGTTCTTAATAGGCAGAAAACATATTAAAAACATGCAAGGAATATTTCATGTTTTTTGAAAGAAGGCATCTGCTACTAAGAATCTGGAACACAAATGGATCGAATCCTAAAAGATAGTGGTAGTGTTGCTATTTTATTTCATGCAATGAAAGAGATCCAATAGATGAAAAAGGTGATGATACATCTATTTCTCATATTAACTTGATAGAAGCTTTTTAATTTTCAGTGATCTCTTCTTATTTCTCATTTAAGTTGTGAAAAAGTTAGATAATCAGACCTCCAAAAACTTGATGTTTTCCTATCTTCTCAAGTTCCATCTAGAAGTCGTAACTGGGAACCTCATTTTTGTTCCACAGGGAGCACTTATGCAAATGAAATGCGTGCTTAACCTGGGCTCACGTAACTATTCAGCAATCAGGCTCCAAATTTGCTGTCTCTCTAGTGCTGTACAACAGCACTTCCAAATCCTACCAAAGGAAGAGAACACTGTTTTTAATGAAATGAGCTGGTTTTGGCACCGATGACTTTCATCCACTACTTTCACAAGTATTCTGTGATTGTTGCTGTAGCACAAAGTTCTGATAGAATGTATTTCCATGTTAAAGAAAACCAATATCAAAATAATAACAAGCAGCGATCTTCAGCATATTTTAACATAAAGATATAGATTGAATTGCTAGGACATGGGCTTCATTCTTCCTTTAAGGAAAGGGGTTAGGGACAGTTATAAAGGTTGGCTAGAAGTTAGCTACATAAAAAAATAAATAAAATGCTTATCACTGTCTTGTCTCCCCCCTGCAGCGACTGAATCTGTACTATGCTCTCAGATTGGACAGCATACAGGTGGTGCAGTCTTCTCTGTCTTAGAGTTAGATCTATATGCATGCAGTCTGCCAAAGAAAATTTATTTTAGTGTGTTTTTGGATAATTGTACTATTTAGTTCAGTCATGGTGGGACTTTTGATAAAGAGAGGAGCTAACCTAACTCTTCAGTAGAACAGTGGATTGAAATTAGAAAAGAAATGTGAAACTTCATACATAACAGAATTTCTGTGAGTGAAATATCTTGGCAAATGCAGGAATTTCAGATTGTTTGTATTTTAAATGCAGCAAAATGAACTGAATTGGACCCAAAAGTAAGTGGGTAGGTAAATGTCCAAGAATTTCCCACTGAAATACTATTGCTTAAAGAACTTTTTTTTTTTTTAAATGCATGTGAGAAGGGGAGGATGTAAAGGAGGGGGAGACAGTTTCCATATTGACGCTCGTTATTCAGCAAGATTTGTAGATTAATCCTTTCAACCATTGATGGGTAACTACGTGAAATGCCATCTGCTTAACTGTTTAACATCTGTTTAGCTGTTAAGTCAAACTTAGTCTTTGTGCATATATGCTTTTACTTTTTATTTATTCATTAAAAGACTTCTAGCAAGTAATTAGGCTGTCTAAATAAAAGGGAGTAAATAGCCATGAAAACAGCAGAATTGTATTTTTAATGAGGTGTGTAGAAGCTTCAAATTAATAACTTAGATTACTGTTTATTCCCTTTTTTGGTAGATTAAAGCATTTGTTTAAAACTGTATGTGTTAACTTGAGTCTGCAATGCTTCCATCTATTTCATACATCCATAGCTGAGAACATAACATGTTCTGAAGAACTGTTTCTGTCTACATACTGAATAAGCCTTACTGCTTATTAAAAGTACTGGGTGAGTGTGAACATCATGGATTAACAGCACTCTGTTTAATCCAGAACAGAAGCATAATTGTCAGGGTGGTTTGGGTTTGGGGTTTTTTCGGTTATGTTTTTGGTGTGCTTTGCCATTTTATTGTGAAGGTGAGCTAGGTAAGTTGGAAGGAAAGCAAGTGTCAAGCAGAGAACATAGTATAGACAGCAAGAGGGTGATTTGAAAAAGGGCGTCTCTCCAAATCTCTTCCATTCATGTCTCATTAGGAAAGACTTTTTGGGGAGTACTGATTAATTTCTTTAATTGAGCTTCAGGAAGAGATCTGAATATCTGGTCGCCATGCTGGCATCAGGTGAATGTATAAGGACAGGAAGGAGCAGTAACAATGAGAGCAGAGGTGAAAGGAATGAGGAGAAATTTGTAGTTTTCCCCAGTTTTGGAAAAAAATGGCATGAAGATGAAGATTTAGTGAGATACAAGACTTGTATGTAGTGAGATGTAGCACTTGCAAGTGCTGAAGCTGCAGATGAAGGTGATGGTCTTAAAAATCTGGAAGACAGCTGAGTGAGGAAAATAAATACAGAGGACTGACACTGGTGAAAACCATTAGAAGGAAACCTTTCTGTTGTATTAAAAGAGCACAGTGAATGGGATAAAGAGGACTGAAACTGGTAAACAGCCTATGAAACCATACATCCTGTTCAAAAGTTAGTTTCAATAAAAACTGAAAGGCAAACAAGTTGCGTTTCATTTGTATTGCAGAATTTTGACCAAGAAAGCCTACAAACCACACAGCGGAAGAAATGGAGCACATAGCACAGTGTCGCATCTGTTGCCACAGCGGTGAGAGAGAGCAAGACTAGTGTATCCCATGTATTGTAACCAGGGAACCACATCACCGCCCTGGGGGGAGAAAGGACAGGAGAGTGAATACTAGGAGGTGCTATGCTCCAAACCCTTTTAAATCTTGGACTTGTCAGGTTTGTTGCCACCGCCACTGTTTCTAATCAGGAGGTTGAATAAACTCATGAAGTGGTTGCAGCTGTGTGTTAGAAGTAACAAAACACTTTATTCAAAGGTATTCATTTGAAAGCAGATACGGTATTACATTTAACTGATGGGAGCTATTTCTGTGAATCTTGAAGTGCTTCCTGGAATGAGTCCATTGCATCAGTGTCGAAAAGAGAAATCTATCCAGAGAAATAATTTGAAGAATTCTGTATGATTTCTTAAATCTTCTCATGTAGTCACTGGCATTAAGTTTTACACTTTTAGATAGCATTTTGTATGCAGTTGTGTCATGTCTTGCTCATAAGGTAATGATTTCATGTGTGGATTTTTTAAATTTACTTTGCACATGAGTTTTATAGATCCCTCTTTTATTGACTAGGAAAAAGAAAATTATAGCGGTTACTTTTAATGTCATAAGACATTTGAAGACAACTTGAGAATACAGAAATCAAATTAATTTTACAGATATATAAACTGAGGGAAATTGAGTCATTGGGAGTTTTTCTCGGCCTTAAAAAGGATGAAGTCAATAAAAATGTTAACCTGAATTTAATACTAACTAATGAGGCATATAGAAGTACAAAATTTAGGCAGCATCAAAGGTTAAGCTTAAGGACTGATCAGAGGCTTAAAGATGCATCTTTCTTGTACAGCATTTTCTTCTGAGCAGGTGATTTCTGAAGGACTTAGTGAACTTTCTGTTACATTATTGAGTTGTTACCTGCCAATCTGAGTGTATGGGTGTCAACTCTTAACTTAAAGTCCTAGTTAACCTTCATTGTCTAATATTTTTAAACAATTATGAAATTGCTTCTTAAGCCTTGACTGTCTCACAATTACATGCTTTGTGTGGTAGTTTAGATAATAATATTTGTTGAAATACTGTATATATTGGAAAACAGAGCTTTCCATTCTTTGCTGTTACTCCCATATTCTTCTTCCTCATTCTTTTGAACAGTTTTAAATAGAGATAAATTTTAGTTCAATGCAAATAAATTCTTCAGCGGTGATGTTCTTATGGTATGTTTATATTAAATTTGTGACGCATGTTTCTGTTTTAATGCTTTGTTGTAATTTAATATATTTGCTTTTATTTTGGCAATCAAAAGGGTCTTGAATATTAATAGTTAATTTATAGATTCATATAATATGCTGAGTTTGAAATGACCTATCAGGACCATTGAGTCCAGCTCCTGGCCCTGCACAGGACATCTGCAAGAAATGTGCTTAAGTGTTGTCCAAATGCTTCTTGAACTCTGTCAGGCTGGTTCTGTGACTATGGCCCTGGGGAGCCTGCTCCAGTGCCCGAGCACCCTCATATATGCAACCTCCCCTGACACAGCTTCAGGCCTGAAGGTCCTGTCCGTGGTCACCACAGAGGAGAAATCAGTGTCTGACTGCTCCTTCTCGTCCCCTGATGAGGAGGTTGTAACTGCAGTGAGGTCTGTCCTCAGTCTTCTCCCGGCTGAACAGATCAAGTGGCCTCAGCTGCTCCTTGTTCAGCTCCCCCTCAAGGCTCACCAACATCCTCGTGGCCCTCGTTTGGATGCTCTCTAGTAGCTGAGTGTCTTTTTTATATTGTGGTTGAACATCATTTACTTGTTCCTATACTGTAATGCCAGGCTTTATACTGACCGACTGAGTTGGGGCTGTTCAACCTGGACAAGGGAAGGTTCTGCAGGGACCGTAAAGCAGCCTTTCAATACCTAAAGGGGGCTTAGAGGAAGGCCAGAGAGAGATTTTTCGCAGCAGCATGTAGTGATAAAACAAGAGGAATGGCTTCAAACTGAAAGAAGGAATTCTTGGAGTAGATATTAGGAAGAAATTCATTACTGTGAGGGTGGTGAGGCACTGGTGGAACTGGTTGCTCAGAGAAGTTGTAAATGCCCCATCTCTGGCAGTGTTCAATGCCAAGCTGAATAGAGCTTCAGACAATCTGGTTTAGGGGAAGGTGTCCCTGCCTATTGCAGGGGAGTTGGAACTTGATGTTTAAAGTCCCTTCCAACCCAAACTGTTCTATGGTTATTCATGTGTGATGTAACCTGACTCACCTAAACATTCCTCTAAAGTGGTGAAGCAAACTATAGTTCAGCCACATTTAATTAAATATCAAGAAGTTGGACTATGTAAGGACAATACAACTAGCTTCTGTTTTGAACTGTGAATCAAGGCAGGCAGGTGACTGAGGGCAACCACAAAACCACAGCTGAAATGCAAAGAATAAATTTGCTGAATTACCTCGCTATCTGGAGGATTCTGAAACAAGGCTGGGCAGCAGACACAGAACGAGGGCACAGGCACTGTCAGGCTCAGTCCATCCTAGCGGGCAGCAGGGCTGCTGTGCCCATTAATCCAGGGCCTGAACACACAACTTTTAGCACCATGCTGTGATCTCCCTGTGCTTTTTATGGTCTCTGCTTTGATCTCTCTCCCAACGGGGAACTCAAGCATGTCTGGGATAGGGCTACAAGTCTCTGTGAACACTGATGTTATCTCTTCACAGAAATTCTACTTCTCCTAACAGACAGAGGATAAACAGCAGTAGGTTTCCCTACATATAGTTTCCCACACTGTTTATTCCCCAGCTTGAGCAAATCCACCATCTTCCTTGCTATTCTTCCCCTTTTAACCCTTTCCTCTGAACACACACAAAACTTATATCACTTTTTGTTCAAGTGTTTTCATAACTGTTTTCACACTAAATCACATAATAAAGCATCTCTGACTCTACTTTTCATAAATCTTTCCACTCTTCTCCCCCCTTCAAGGTCACATGCCAACACTTGTGAATCACACTGAGCAGAGATACTTGTATCTCCATGGGGAGAATTGATATAATCAATCAGAACCCAGGATTTCACTAAAATACTGTTCAGTTTCGAGCTGTGAATTGAAATGAAGCCATATTTAAAAGGAAAAATGGTGAAGTCAGTCTCCTTGCATAAAAGAGAAGACTGCATTTTCTTCTGGTTTCATAGCAGCCATACTTGGCAAGGGCTATGCATTAGCCTTCAGACAAACAGCAGCAGGATGAAACTACTGCAAGCATTTTGACTTTTAATTTCTTTTTCAAGGTGCTATGTTTCCAATTGAAACCCTTTTCAAGGAATGAAATTCAGTTACTTCTTGCAATAAAATATATCAGATATCTATTTACTTCACAATATAGTGTGTATACAATAAACAGTAAACAAAATATAATCCTGAAATATCATCCATTCATATTTTTTATCCTATTTCTAAAATCCTTACAGTAATATATAGAGAGATAACTGTGTGTATTATATGTACACAGAGTGGCTGAAACTTGTGCTTTATTCTACTTTATGAAATTCAGCCTAAACGCGAGATTGCATTTCTTCTAAGCTTCTTATTTGTAAATGTGAAGAACTTTTGTCATCTGCATTTGATGTTTACTGCCAAATTGCTGATACTGGAGCCTCATCTCTGCCTGTTGGACAGTGCTAGTTAATAAGTGCTTTTCAGCTCAGCAAATGTATGCACAGGTGTGTGCATGCATTCACGCTCCAACTGTTCAACTTGTTTGACGTTAAGTATGTTGTGAAAACTTTATCGCAGTGGTTCTCTCAGTAGAGTAAGACAATTGCAAGCAGATGCCGATCCTTTAGGTGGTGAGAGTGCTGGGGAAGGGTTATGGAAAGTTGTACAAGTGTGCTTGGTCTTACTTTTGGCATATAGGCACAGTACATAGCTGTCTTTCTTTGTCCCCTTCTCTCTGAGCCAGCCACAGCCATCTGACTAATCTGCTCATGCTTAACTAATTACTGTAATGAGGAGCTGTGTTCAGTGAGACGTGATCCTGACCAAACCCATACATGGATAAATGGGCGCCATAGGGAACTGTGGCAATGGCAGGCACCTGCCTCTTTAAATGTGTGGCACAGAAAGCAGTTTAATTCTATGATACGTTTACAGTAAGGAATTAAAACACTTTGTAGCACTTAGTACTGCATACTCATGCATATCTGTACACAGATGAAGTAATAGTCTCTTGTTTTTTCCTCTCTTTTTCTCTTCCTCCTCCTCTCCAGTATAACTATTCCTCTAAAATTTTTCATACACTACTTGGAACAATATGAAGCATTTAAGAAATAATAATAATAATAATAATAAAACAGTAAACAATGTACATTTTTCTGGTACACCTTATTTAGATCTGTCATAAAATTTTTTATCATGCCCTTGTGTCCTGCCTTTGGACTAGTGGCTCTTCTGGGTATCTGAGAAAATAGTGAAGAAAGTCACTTTTCTGTAAGCTTAGCAAACAGAGAAGTCTGTTAGCAACTTAGTGAAATTATAGAAATCAGCAGAGCAACAGAAACCTCCAGTTTCATCAGTGTTATGTGCTGAGGTTGACAGCACAAGAGGATTTCTGCAGGATATAAATACATAGCTAAAAGGCATGATTTGTTTTTAAAATAACTAAATCACAAAAATATGAGGCACAAGCTTTAAAATGCTGGGGAAAATAATGGATTGGACAAATTCTCTACTTCTTTGTGTCTGGTTTCAGCTGTAATAGAGTTAGTTTTCTTCATAGTAGCTCATACAGTGCTGTGGTTTGGATTTAGCATGAGAATAATGTTGGTAACACACTGAGGTTTCCACTGTTCCTCAGCAGTGCCTACCTTAAGGCAAGAACTTTTCACCTTCCCATGCTCTGCCAGCCAGCAGGTATCCAAGAAGCTGGAGCATCTGCTCAGCCAGGACAGCTGACCCAAAATGGCTAATTTTTGGCCATGGTGTACCATACCATGAAAATCATACCCAGTATATAATCCAGGGGCAGTTTGTCATAAGAGAGAGGCAGTTACTGCTGGGGGATGGATTTGGGCATCTGTTGAGGGTTAAGTTTTCCTGTAGAATTTTTTCCCCCCCATAAGTTGCTAGGAGACTAAATACTGATAGTTAAAGGATGCTCAACCCAGACAAAGGAAGTTGATCACTTAGTTGTGGGGGAGTAAAAAAGGCTCCCTGAGAGCTGAGGGTGGTGGACTCATCTGTTCTCAGTTTTCCGGGGAGGACGGTCGGGCGACTGGTAGCTGCCTGGAGTCCACGGTTAACGGAGGAGTCTGGTCCTGGGAATTCTATCATCTGCTGGAGCACCCAGGAATTCGGAGTTTCTTCGCTGCCCTGCTGGATTTTGGGTCGGCCCGGGTCCAGCCGCTGCGGGTTCTCTGGCACTGCCAACTCTGTCTGCCAGGACACCGCCCTGCCTGCCGGGGACAATCCACCGCTTCCAGCCATCAGCGCCAGAGTTTCCACCATTTGCCCCTTGGGGTTCTTGGTTCTGTTTTACTATTATTATAATTGCTGTTGTTGTTTGTCTGTCCTGTTACAGTTACTAGTAAAGGACTGTTATTCCTTTCCCCATAGCTCTGACTGAAAAGTTTTTTTTAATCTTCCAAATTACAATAACACGGAGGGAAGCGTTTGAATCCTCATTCCTAGGGAGGCCTGCCTCTCCCTAGCAGACACCTGTCTTTTCAAACCAAGACAGCATCAGTGTGCGCTGACAATTGTGTCTTCTTTCTCTTCAGTTTTATTCCCCTCTCTCTCTCTGACACACATACCCTCTCCTTTCCATTGCTCTTGTTATTGTCATTGGTTTTATTAGCTTTTCTTCTTTTACATTATTGCAGCTGTTAAACTGTTCTTATCTTAGCCATTGAGTTTTTAATATTTTACCTGATTCTCCTCCCCTTCACACCAGGGAGGGGCTTGGAAGGAGTGCTTGATTGCCATCTGGGGTTAAGTCACAACACTATAATTCTTTATTTTCTGGTCCGTCATGCAACCTCACTTCAGTTACACAAATTTATGGTAGGTAGTTTAGTCCATAAATATGCTTAAAAATCTGACTTCCCCACCTGCTTCTTACACTGCTTGAAACCTCAGATTCTGACTGCTTTGTGTTGTCATGTTATAGATACTGTCAAAACGCTTCTATTAATTTAATTAATAGTTACACTGTTCCATCTGTATTTGAATAACAAGCTAGTACAACAGGAGTTTCATTTGATCTATAGAGACAAAAAAAGTAATTAAATGATACAGTAATAATAGAGTTAATTTTGAAAGTTGAGAGGTTTTTAGTTTAAAATATTACATTTTATACTTTGCATATTTTGGTAAAATAACTTTAAATTAAGTATTTGATGTATTCATACTGAAGGATAATCAAACTTAGCATCACATACATACATTGAGTCACTATGGTGGAATCTTGGTACTTTTGGAACTTGGTAATTAGACACCAAAATTTATTCTAAGTCAGAAAAAAGAAAAATAATTTATAGGATGTAGAGTTTATAAAAGTATAAAATCACCTGTGTATAACAAGGAATTCAGAAATTAGGAGTTATCAGAACTCAGAAATACCAGATGTTAGTACACTTGGGCCTTTTGTAAATCTGTCTGATTTTCCTCTTTGCTTCCCATTCCTTGCTGTTGTTCCTTTTGTCTTTGCTGCTTTTCTAAAATATTTCTAAGTGTAGCAGCATCCATTATATTGATGGGTGTAAATTGCAACTTCATTTTAACTCTGCAGCTGTTGGAAATGTGCTGCATAATTGCTTAACACATGTTCCTCTCCTGCCTGGGCACTTGCAGGACTCAACTTTTTATTGTTCCACAGTCAGATCTAGTTAAACCAGATTAGTTTCTATACTAGTAGTCCTTGAAAGAGCCAGTTCTTAACAGTGATCTCTGTGGTCCACTGTCAGTTTCCAGCTGGTCTATTCTTTTGCTTAGTCACTCACGTATCATTTGAGGACTGTTTTCTCTTTAGCTTAAATTCTGTATCATGTTTACCATCTCTTTTTTCTTTTCTTTAGTACTGCTTTTTTCATGTGACTCCCAAAATTGCTATTTCTGTTACGCTGTGGCCACCGTGCCCTTTCCTATAACAACTGGGTTTGTGCAGACTGGAACATTTAATTTAAATATTAAATGTTTAATAAATAATATTTATTAAACATTTAATTTAAATATTTACTTCCAAAAGTACCAAGATTCCACCATAGTGATTCAATGTATGTATGTGATGCTGTTTGATTATCCTTCAGTATGAATACATTAAATATTTAATTTACAGTTATTTTAACAAAATATGCAAAGTATAAAATGTAATATTTTAAATTAAATTATTAATAGGCTTCAAGTACTTCCAGCTCCTTCTCCTACCAGGTATATAGATGCTGTTCCTTCATGTTACCAAGTGATCAAGTTTGTGGACAAGTGTTCCTTTTCTTTGGAAAGGATTTGCATACTGCTGCCTCACCAGCAAGTTCTGTGAGAGCTGACCTTATTAGCAGAAGCAGGCCAGATGCCTTTGGTGACAGGCAGCGATAATGGATAGCAGAGGTTTCTGACGGAGCTGGATGATGCTGGGATGCTCCTAGGGCTCCCCTGATCCATTGGCCTTCCCTGCAGCAGATCTATGAGGAAAGACAGAAATGTCTACAGTATGCTGATAGGTGTTCTGTTGGAGGAAACAAGTGGCCCCATGGATGAGTTGCAGTTTCTTTCACTGGCTAATCTAATAGTATTATGTAAAACTCTTTCTGATGGATTAGTGTCATTTTAAAAAGGGAAGCAGTCAAACAAATAGTAAAAGTAGTTGAATCTCACTACATTTTGTTTTCAGAGTTGTGTATTGAATATCAAATTTGTAAATAGGAGAAAAATTCCTATATACTAAGGCATCTTATTAATCTGATGGCAACTTAATGTCTTTTTCTTACTCCTGTTTCCTGCTCCCAGTAAACTTTGGAATGCATTCTTCAGAAGGTGGCATGGAAAATTGCCCCATTCTTGACCTGTTGTGGCAATAACTACTAGAAAATTCATCCCTGGGGATTACTTGACCAACTCTGTCTCCAGCTTTCTCTGGGTTCTGGGGCAAGAGTTTTACTCCTCACAGAACGAACTAGCTGGGAAGAGGTGGTGCAGACGTCTGGGAGTGGGAAAGAATACAGGGTGTCTGCTACCCACAATCACTGTCATCATCCTTGTGGAAAAAATGAAATTACTTTTTTTGTGTCTTCCCTTTGATTCTAAAACAAATGTCTCCGTATTTAAAACTTTCCTTAATTCATGCTAATGAGTAGTTGTTTTGTGATCCCTCTACGCAAGAACCAATAAAGACTGACATATAGGGACTTTATTGGTGCTACCATCCCCTATCTGCATAAATTTTGCTTACACATACATTTATTGTAAAGGGCAGTGTGTCTCATGATGTAAAAAGGATGCAGAAATGTCATGATTAGGTAATGGGTAAATACTTGTTCTGAAGTGAGTCTGAAAAATCACTGGATGTGGATGTATGCCAAGTGTCCGACAAAGAGTAGGTTTAGGGTAGTAATTAAGGTCTGGTTGAGTTAAGGATTACAAGATGACAAAACAAATTACTATTATTAGCAGAAGTATTTGTTCTTACTTCAAGCGGTCATCCTGTCTTTCTGTTTTAACCTGCTTCTGCTATGTGGAAAAAGAATGATGTCAGATACTTTATTAAGTGTGAATTTGCGATTTACTTCGAGGAGAGGGTGCAGGGTGGTTAGTGTAATTTTCTTCTAAAATGACAGTCATATTTTGACTCCATGCACTTTAAATCAAACCTACAAAAGCAAGAGAATTTTAAAAACTAAAGGACTTTTCTGGCTTTGAAGGTGCTGTATGAATAAATGCTGAATCTGAAAATAGAGGGTCTGTGAGGAGATATTATTGGATGTTCTATGAGTGTTAGCCCATGCAAAGCTGATTTATATCAGCTTGTCACTGTAGTTCTACTATGGGAAGCCTAGTAAATACATTTTGATTTACCCATCTCCTCTGCTTTTAAAACAGGAGTTTAGAGAGAGTTGTAAAATGGTGTGGGATCACAGGCATGAAACAGCCCCTTTGATTGCAGCTTAAGTGGGATCTGCATGTTCAGTGTTTAGTGACAGCTAATTGCGCAGTTGTGTGCTGAATAAATACCACAAAGGCAACAATAAGAAGGTTATTTGGTGTGCAACTGGTACTTATTCAAGATACTTGATAGTTGATAACTTTCTTACAGTCTTGAGCAGTGTCTAAGATTTTTGGTGCTTCACCTCCTATAAACTGGATGAGACTAATCTTTAAAGTCGTGTTTTAAACAATGTATTGTACTTCTGATGGCATTTATGTTGATTAGTGATAGATCAGGGCATCCTTCCAACAAGTTGTTGTGAACAGAGAAAATAGTGGAAGACTGAAAAAATAAATTACATCTCAGAAGAGAGGAGATCTACTTGTCTTATGTAGGCCCCTTTGTTCCAGGAGGTCAGCTTCATGCTATAATATCATCGTTGACCCACTGCCAAAGTAAGATTAAATAGTCTTAGCCTTAAAGACATCGGAAGCATGAAGTGGCTTTGGGGAATGATGTAATTCAAATATGAATAATACTATGCAAAGATCCTCATGTCAGTAAAACACAGACAACTCTTAATCCCCACAAACTTTTATAATTAAGTCTTCTTGGATATCAGAATATATTTTAAGTCTGTGTAGTTCAGATTTATGCTTTTCCTTTTTTACTCCAGAGCTGATGTGGAATTAATTAGGTGTAATTTTGGTTTTAATATTATATTTTGGGGGTTGTTGTTTCTGGGTTGTTTAATTTGCACTGTAGGCATTGGGTAGGGATTGCGGGGCAGTGGGGTGAGGGTGGGGGGAGAGGGGTGGGTTGCTTTTTTTTTTTTTTGCTTGTTTGTTTTGTTGATTTTCCATACTGAAACAGTAGCTTTTGCTAAACTTAGACACTGACCATCGATACGAAAGTGGTTAGCCATGCAGCAAGCCTATGGATGAATCCTAAGCAGAAATAATTTTCTTCCTCTCTGTCCTGGTTTGGGACAAATTTGGGAGAAAACCCCTGTAGAGGATCCCTCTAAGGAAGCAAGCCCAAGTGGCCTCTCCCTCCAACTGGTCTGGAAAAAAAAAACCTCTTTGGAGAAAAGTGGAAAAAACTATTTTACTAAACAAATGAAGTGCATGCAAGTATAAAGAATGAATAATATGAAACAATAAAACCTCTCCTTCTGAAGTGAGATGGCAAATTGAGAAAGTCCTTGCTGTGGGTGTAGCTCGGCTCTCTCTCTCAGTCTCTCCTCAGTCCCAGTCCCTCCGGAGCTGCTGGAAAATGCCGAGGTCCAGGCCCCGGTGGGCCGCATGTGCAGCCCCCAGTGCTCCCCTGGGTTTTTAGTCCAGAGCGGGTTTAAACAGTCCCAAGAAAAGGGAAATAAACAGTTCAGGGAACTTCTCTGCCCTAGCTAGCTGAAACTAACTAAAAGAAAAAAAAAAAAAAAAAAAAAAAAAAAAAAAAAAAAATCTCTGTCCTGCAGTCTCTCCAAGCCTCCGCCGAACACCCCGTCCGCAGAAGAATGTGGAGGAGTCAGGCAGTTTTCTCAAAACAAACTCCGCGCTTCTCCTTGCTCTTAGAACCAGTCTTAAAGGCACAGGACTCCATATACAGCACAAACAGAACAGACGATTGGGGATACAGGCATCATAAAGTTACCCTAGGACACTCTCTCAGGCATTTTGGACTTCTAGCCTGAAAGCCAGCCAGGTGGTCAAAAGACAAACGGCAGCTTTTGACTTCCTTGTGATCCTTGAGCTTCTGTAGCTGTTTGGAGTTGTGGTGATGTCTGCATCTGTCTACCACTCCACTTTGTGGTTTCTCTGAAACTAAATTTTTTGCAAAACTGACTGCTTTTTAAATAAAGCTTTGTATCTCTGTGGAGATGTGCATGCTGTGGGGGAGAGTGTGAGGCGATCACTTGCTTTTCTCCCTGGAAACAACAGCCGGAAAAGCTGTGTTTTCAATTCAGCAGTGCAAGTACATCTACTCTGGCAGTGCTAAATTGCGCTGACCTTGGAGATCAAGCTCTGTTTTTGTGAAGCTGGACTGAACCAGGCAGAGAAGGCTGATGGATTTAGGATAGATATCTTGTCTAGCTCTCTTCTGCCAGTTTAAGACAATACAGGTATTCCAGAAGTCTGTGCTTCCTCTTTCAGTCATATATGAATGTCTTACATGTCAAAGAGCATCTCTGGTAACACTAGCAGACCAAGTCTGGGCAAGTGAAACAGATCTTCCAGCCTGTGTGTAATGGAGAAGAGGATATAGTGTGATCTGAAGCATTGCTCTGTCCACTGCAGTTTGTAATAACAACATGGGGCACCCTGTATGGCAAATCTGATCCTTGAAAACCTTGTGTGAAATTGGGAGCAGGTGGAATTTAAGACAAAGTTATTTTTCATGTAACATAACATCTCACAAGTTCATGAGTTGATTTCACTAAACAGTGAAGAATGAAACTTGAATGGTGATCATAATACTAAAATAAATCTAAACCTCAACTTCTCTCAAGGTTTGCTTCTCTCACTACCCATGGCTTCGTTCAAAGATTTCCCAGATGGTGGTGGCTACTCTAGAATGTCTTTCTAAGAGATCACATGAGAGGTCCTGTCTTTGCCCTGCCCTTCTATGAGGGACAGTCATTTAGCCTTGTCCAACTTGTCCCCGTTCAAGACAGTGTGTCACTCACGGTGCTATGTAAGATCAACATAGTAATGGTGGCCTGAAATGGGTAGCTCTGAATGCTGTATGGCTGTTCAAGTAGTCAAACTTGTTAGGGCTAGTTCTGATTTGATTGCTGTTCTAAGTCTCCTTTAGAAAGCAGCTCTTGTTCAGTGAATGGGGTTTGAACAAAAAATGTTCTCAGTATCATTCTGTACTTCTATGATTCCTTCATATGGGAAAAAAAGCCGGGAGAGAATTTCCTGTGAATCCTCAACAAGAGATTAGAGAAACTTAAAAGAAATAAAACAGTTTTAGAAATCCTGTTCTTTCTTTATGTCAGCGTTAGAATCCTGGAGATTTCTGATCTAGATCAGTGTGTACATCCAGCAACTGCAGGCTTGTACATCAATGATAGTGTGCTGGAGCGGCTTCCTGGAGTTTATTCTGGTTTGTGATAAAAACACAGGTTTTGCTTCTCAGTGCCTTGGTACTTTTCTCATCTTCAAACTTGTAGTTAGCAAGATGATACAGTAACTGTAATCCTTGATACTATTGTATTTAGTCAGTCCTTCAAAAATCCAAAGCAGTGTCAAGAAACCCAGTTTTGTTTTTAAAACTTTTTGAAAAAAGACTTGAGGATAGAATAAAGTTAATGTTGACAAATCATGTAGATTATAAGAAACTACAAATTGTCCCAACTGCAGAACAAAGAAAAATATTCAACAAGCATAGGGAAAGAGAAATCCAGAAATTACTACCTTTGCTGAATAATCCCCAGTGCACATATTTGTCAAAAATCCAGAGGTGCTCACTGATAAGGTGTTACCTTTTACTTACTGATGTGCTAAAATGTGTACATTTGTGCGATGCAACAGCTATATCCTAAATTACCCTTCCTGCCTCTTCTGGGTTTTTTCAAGTGTTATTCTTGATGGCATAAAAAGCAGTACTATACTTAGGTTAAGCAGAGTTAAAAGCTGATTTCCCCTACCACAGTAAGCAGGCTGCTTGTAACTCTTAATCTCTTAATTTTCTTGAACTGAACACTCTTCTTTTTTTTTTTTTTTTTTTTTTTTTTTTTTTTAGTGGGCAGTTTGCTGTAGTGAAAAAATGCCGTGAGAAAAGTACTGGTCAGCAGTTTGCAGCAAAATTCATCAAGAAAAGGAGAACGAAATCCAGCCGTCGTGGAGTAAGCCGGGAAGATATCGAGCGAGAAGTTGGCATACTAAAAGAGATTCGGCATCCTAATGTGATTACACTTCATGATGTCTATGAGAACAAAACAGATGTCATTCTTATTCTGGAGCTGTAAGTAACTCTAGAGACCCATGGACAAGTAGAACAATATTTGTTTCTTTGTTTTTTAAAAACAGACACTTTGAGAACTGGAGTGATTTAATGGAAGTTCCTTATCACCCCAAAAGAAAATAGATAATAGCCTTAGTAATCTTCATTTCTTAGTCAGTGTTGTAACTTCCTGATTTCTACATATATTTTTTACTCTGCATGCACTATAAAGTTTTAAAAAAAACAAACAGCATATTTAGGATTTCGTTTTTGTGCTTTATACTTTAATCACTGTTGATGTTATGGATCCAGAAGAATAGCCTGGAACTAAATAAACTGATCTGAAGACCAGAGCACATGAAAATAGAGAATCTAAGTGGAAATTAGTTTGGCAAATTTTCCTGTGTTTTGTATTGGTGTAAAGTGGCCTCGATGAAGGCTTTTTCTCATTTTCTAGCCCACATAGAGCAGATTTTTTCCCAGTCCTCTCTTGTTGAAATGAGAACTGAACTTTCACACTGTTTCATACTGGTTTAGTTCCCAATTTTTTCATCCAATGTCATTGCTAATAGATTGAGGTAAATATGTCAACAGAGGCTACTTCTGCATTTTTTCAAGTGTGGCTTCCAGTTCCTCAAAGACTTCAATTATAGGAGTTAAGCATTAGTCACCTGTTAGAGTTTGTCAGTGCCTGCTGCTGGATTGTGCATATCTTTACACAGATGGTATGCCTGGCACTTTATTATTGCCATACCTGCTCAGTATCAGTTAACTATGCTTTAAAGCAAGAATTTCATGCAAGCAGAAGACTTGATACCAGAGTCTCGGGCAGCAGTTGCCTTTTTCTTGGTTGTTCATGTGTTTTTTCATATGTAAGTTTTGTCTTCCTGTTTACAAACGTTGATAAATGGTATTTCCACTTTATAAAGATACTTCAGTGTTGCATAGTTTCAGTCACATGTAGATTTACAGTTTAGATTTAAAAAGAAAACTGAGAAGTAGCTTTTGGAGTTCATTTATTCTATGGTCTAAATATGCATGATACTACTTTGTTATGTTTATGCAAACTTTTTTTTACATTTCTAGTCCAGCATGTGATTGTTTATTATAATAGTTGTAGTCTGTCTTGGTTTTTTAGTTCCAGTTGTATACACTTGTGTTGGTTTGCCAAATTTAGATAATTTAAACAAGTATTTTTTTCCAGATTAAATTATCATCCTGTACAAAGTAAAAGTTCCTTATATTCTTACTATTTCTGGGTTTTTTTCAGAATTCTTTGAAGTGTGATGTAAATACGCAGCAAAATTAGTGTGATGCTTCTTACACTCCCCACCTGATACTAACTCTCATGTTCTCTCGCTCTATAACCTTACTGTCAGAGTACTCTTGCTTCCGCAGCTCCTTCTGCTCTGAAATCTGTCCAGATGAAATCGCCAGTGCCTGTACTTGAAAGCTGTGAGGGAGATTTTGTAATCATGGCAGTGATAGGAGGAATGGGACTTCTCCACCCACCCCCACTTTGTACATGGACTAGGAGCTCTTTTGGCAGCAACGTTGCTGCATGTGTGTCAGTGTGTACCCAGTATTGTCCAGTGAGCAGAAGAATGGCAGTGAGCGTATTTCATAAGCTTGATGGCATGAAGTTCAGCAAACTATTTGCATTGCAATTTAGGTAATTGTTTTGCAAGATGAGCAATCCCGGTAAAGTTTCAATCGGAGATTTTTTTTTTTTTTTTTTTTTTTCACTTTTGCAAACTGTTTTGTGAGACTTTCAAGTTGAAAAAGTGCTATTTTGGATATCAGAGAGTAATGCATTTATTTATTTTGACAGTCAAAAAGGAAAAGATGAAATTAGCAGTCCCTTTGTAAACTTGAATATGCTAACTGCTACAAAGTTCTGTAGTTCTCACAATCACCGTGATGTTATATAAAGCTACTGAAAAGACAGGATTGTCATTTTAATTGCATTAGACATTAAATATGTAATCCTTTTTCTCTAACATTCTAATATTCACATTTTGCCTAGTGAGCTACCCTCTTTGTTCTGTCTTTGTTCT